>NW_007260334.1:149125-199812 GCF_000164805.1 Carlito syrichta
GAAGGAAGGAAGGAAGGAAGGAAGGAAGGAAGGAAGGAAGGAAGGAAGGAAGGAAGGAAGGAAGGAAGGAAGGAAGGAAGGAAGGAAGGGAGGAAGGGAAAGAAAAGAAGCACATGCTTTGTTATCCTCTCATGTATGTTTTCTGGGGAGAAGTGGTTAAAACATTGAGTGCAATTCTAAGAAAAAGTTTGAGACATAAGGAAATGCACAAATGCCAATCTGGAGTTAGAATAAACCTAACAGAAGAGCATGTTTAGGATCTGGATTTACCTCTAGTTGCCAACGCTTGGTTCCTACATGTGTGGATTGGAAGTTTACGTGAAAATTGACTGTGCCTGACTAGGGATCTTTCCAGAGGGTATCATAGTATCTCAGTAGTCACAGAATTTGGGATAAGCCAACTGGATATAAAAAACTGTGACTTACATTAAAGGACAAGGAAGCTCCACCAGGAGCTGAGATCCAGTCTCAGGGAAATCACTGAGCATGACTGAATTGACTGAAGGCGGACAGCCACACACAGTTAAACTACCAAGTCCTTGAAAGATGGATGAGCCGTAGCGGGTGGAAAAGGATCATTGCTGTAGAGACCAGAGGAGTTCAGCAGCAATGCTCGCAACTAAAAGGTACCAATATGGGAGGTCAATCTTTCCACCATCCCTGTGAGGTTATGTATCCTTCACCATACGCCAAGATGTCAGCAACAGGGAGATAGGAGAGGATGGTGGGAAGACTGAATTTATAAATAGAAAAGGCTGAAATACTTAAGGAGAATAGTTAGATTACTGAATTGAACTCTAAATATTGGATTCATCTCAATTTAGTTTTTTATTCTAATACTACTAAGTAGGGAGAGCACCTAAAAAAAGACTACAAAATTGATTATTGAAAAATATATTATATATTTTTGTATTTTTAAATGTAGTGTAAGTAGATTTAGAATATTGGTATATGGTCCATTTTTAACAAACATATTTATACTATTTCTATATCTATATTTGTAGTTCTTAGGTTAAAATAACAGCTGTAATTAAAAACCTAAATATGTCAAAATGCAAATACTGAAAATAGAAAATTAAAACATTTATTTATATATTGAAAAGGTTCTTCATTTTATACTTCTTAAAATGAAACTTTCTTCCTCAACGTTTTAAACTTTTTGTTAGCCTTAAAATATATTATTATTTAAAATTATTACATTTTGATAATTTACAAATTTATTTTTATACAATGTTATTTTATTTATTACAACACTCATGATTGCTTTTCTTTTTAATTCTTTTTTTACCTGTGGATAAAATTTTTTCATCCTTTTTGGATATAGCAAACTAAAAAATACATATATATTATTTTCTAGAAAAATTTATTGCAGTATACTTAGATTTTATATTATTCATGGAGCATGAATAATTTATGTCAACTATAATCCATTATCTTTTGATGTAGCCTTCCATATTTTACTTCAGATTAATATTGTCATATTTGATATGATCTCTCATTTTAGTGAATAATCAAATACATTTTGTGGTTGCAGTGGTTTATGAATCCTTTATTCCTATTTATAAACCAAAAAGTCAGAATGTCTCTTGATATTATGAAATTGTTGAGTAGTAGAAAGAAAGACATTTTAATAGGCTTTTATTTTTCAGAATGTTAAAATTTACCATTCTTGTCATAATGTTAGTTTTTAAAGTAACATAGACAACAGGCTTTCACGTGTTAATTATTAGACTATGATAGCAATTAAGAATTATTTTTATAATTGCACCTTAATTTATATGTTATGTGAGAGTCTTAAAGAGGACTTGATATTTTATAGTTCCTGGCTATGAAACAAAGAAATTTAATGAATTTTAAAAATAGAATTCTAATTAATACTTCTTGAAAGAGGATATGCAAATTAACATCAACAAACAGATTTTACTTTGAAGAAAAATAACAACCTCAGAAAACTTTCACAGGTAAATGTCAACCATTAGGAAACTTGAAAATTCAAAGATAGTAGTATTTCATCTAAGGGTGTACCTAATTTAATGTATCTACTGTTCTTTAATTATGGCAATATAGTATTTCCTTTATTTAAGAAAATGTTGTATTCTTATATATACTACATATATGTAAGTCCCTTAAGAGGGACTTCAATATACAATTAAATTGGTTTTCCTAGCACTGATTCATATTCTCAGATGACACAGCACTGATTCATATTCTCAGATGACACAGACAGACACTTGCAATTCCTTGCCCAAAGTTAAATAATTGCTGTCAGAAAAAACAGAAGATTGAACCAACCCATAGCATAGGCACCTAACCACTGTATCTAAGGACCTGGCCTTAGAAAATTTCTACTTCTTGCTAAGAATCTCGAAGTCATAATTTTCTCATAAAAGGTACTGTAAAGGAGAGCCAGACATAAAGACAGTTTCTCAGTAAGGAGAGAGTTAACTAATCAGGGAATGGTAGTGTGGCAATTACTGCAGTTGTATAAAACATGAGGTTGCTTCCAGTTTTGTACTTTTGAATAAAGCTTCTATAAACATTGATGTGTAGGGTTTTGTGGGGACGTAAAACTTAACAACCCAGCTGAGCAAGTACCTAGGAGAAGCTTTGCTAGATCATATGGTAAAACTACGTTTGGCTTTCAGAAACTGTCAAACTCTCTTAAAGTAGCTACACCATTTTGTATACCCACTAGTATGATCGCCCTGTCCCCATTCTTTCATATTCTCCACCGCATTTGGCACCGTCACTTTTGTAGAGCAGCTAATGAAATAGGTGTATAGTGGTGTCTCATTATTGCTTTAATTTGCAATTACCTAATGATACATGAAGTTGAGCATCATTTTCTATACTAATCTTCCATCTGTTTAGATGATATTTGATATGATATCTGTTTAGATCTTTTGCCCATTTTTAAACTAGATTGTTTTCTTTTTGGTGAGTTTTAATAATTATTTGCATATTTTGGTGCCAAGTTTTTTATCAGATATTTGTTGTGCAAATATTTTCTCTCATTTTATGTCTTATATTTTAATTCTCTTATTAGCTTTTACTTTTCCATAAAGACATTTTCTATTTTAATAAATTTTTTTCTTTCAATTAAGTATTTTATAAGATTTAATTTTATTAATTAGCTTTCCTATCTAGAATTTTTTTAATGTGATGACCTTGCAATTTGCAATAGACATTTACAACTAATCTCAGTTCATTTTCAAATAACACTACTACGTGGATAGATGAATATTGTAGGATGCTGGTTCATAGTAAATGGCACAGCTGCAATTATATACCAGGCTGTCAATATTTCACATATCTGGGGCTCATATGCATAAGCATTTTATATGAAAGGTGACGAAGAGCCAGTATTTGTGAGACATACTTCACTGAAACATTCATATTGTGAATTTATTTCATCAGTTCTATCAGAGTAAGTCAAACAAATTGATGATTGAAAGTGTAATAAAACAGCATATATTTTAATATTTGTTTCCTTTGGGATGCATTTAAAAAAAAACTAATTCAAGCGAAAATTACTCTGACTTTTGAACATACTGGAAGAATAAAGTAGTTCTCATACAACAGAATACACCTCTACTCCCAGGTATATGAGTTCAGGTTACCAGAGCTTTGTGTTAATCCTGCTTGGTGTTTTCTAAGCATTTTTCAATTTTTAGTTTGTTTAATGTCCTTAATTTTAAAAAGTCAACCATTACTACTTTGAATCTTCTTTTCCTTTCAATCTTTTTAATTTTAATATTTCTGTTATGTGTAGGTTATACCTTTTTGCAATTGTCACAGGGCTCTTAAATATTCTGTTCCATTTTTTCCCCCTCTTTTCACTTCAGTTTGGGGTATCTTTCTTGCCAATCTTCAAACTCATTAATTTGTCTCACACTCCTAGCCAATCTACTGATAAACTAATTAGTCATTCTTCTTGTCTGTTCTAGTGTGTGTGTTTTTCTCAGATTTCTAACATTTACTTTTGATTGCTTTTTTATTTTCCATTTTCCATTTCCATATTTCCCCTCCATTCTTACATATTATATGTGTCTACCTTTTTTCCACGAGCGTTCTTGACATATTAATCATAGTTATTTTAAATCCTCTGTCTAATAATTCCAAAATCTGTGGTACATCTGAGTTTAGTGCTGACATTTGTTTTGTTTCTTCAGATTCAGTTTTTTCCTTGCTTTTTTTTTTTTTTTTGCATAACTTGTAATTTTTTGTCGAAAGGTGAGCATGATGTATCAGATAATAGGAGCTAATATAACGTAGTTTTTAGTGTGAGGCTCCATGTTAATCTGGCTGTGTTGTGTTTACGGTTGCTGTAGCTGTAGGTAGAAACTAGGAACTTCAGTTTGCTCTAGTTTCCTTGTTTGCTTCTCACTCCACCCTTTAATGTCTTTGGGTCCTGAAAAAAATTCTTCTTAAGTAGATTCTGTGTCTTACAGCTCTCTCAGTTCCAATCCACTCTTGTCATACTGACACCCATGGACATGCTGATAAAGTTTTCAGACGTGGGGTGGATATGTTCTACAAATTTATGATTAAATCTGTTTTTAATGTGCCTGAGTTCCTTCTGGGGTCCTGAACCCTTCAAAGGTGTTTCTTAACATTTATTTATTTATTTATTTATTTATTTATTTATTTATTTATTTATTTATTTATTTATTCCTTTCTGTAAGACAGAATGAATCAGAGTTTACAAATTGCCACTTTCCCAGGTCAGAAACGACTCTGCTAATATAGGCTTACACTGTGAGGCAGGCCTTGGTTATAAAAAAATGTTTGGGCATATTTTAAAATGGTGAACTTTCTCCTCCTCCTATTGAAAACACTAGGAAATTTTTCTCCAGTATTTACCATGAGGATGTATATGATGATATGACCCACAAATGTGTGAAGGCCCCTGCAAGACTGGTCTGGTAGTTTTTAACTTTCAAGTTGGTGACACTCAGCCTCCAGCAATGTTTTAACATTACCGTTTAAGAAATCCTACTCTTTTTTTTTTTTTTTTTTGAGTTGGAGTCTCACTCAGTCGCCCAGACAGGAGTGCAATGGCTGCTCCCGGCCACCGCAGCCTCGACCGGCTGGGCTCTGGCGATCCTTCCGCCTCAGCCTTCCAAGTAGCTGGAACGACAGGCGCGCACTACCATGCCCGACTGATTTTTGATTTATTGTAGAGTTGAGGTCTCACCAAGTTGCCCAGGCGGGTCTCGAACCCACGGGCTCAGGCAATCCACTCACCTCAGCCTCCCAAAGCGCGGGATGACAGGCTGAGCCACCGAGCCCGGCTGAAATCCTACTCTTTCTAGGGGCTTTTGCTTCAGGAAAGCTGATCTCAGATGTAATTCTCTGCATTCACTTATCGCTCCTGATTTTCTGGTGGGTTGTTGGTCCTGTGGGTCCATGCTGAGCGGGTATATGAAAATCTGCCACTTAAGGTCAAGGTAGCTGAGAGGCCAAAGAGGCAGATGAATCCAGTTTCTCAGACAAGAGTATTTAATTGGAACTTATGAACAGAATCAAGTGACTGTTAGATGGTGGATCCCTACACCTGCCCTCCAGAAAGTATCCTTCATATAGCAAGCTTTTAAAGTTAAGATATGTATAGCTAGTCACGTCTTAGACTTTCTTGCCATGAGTAATAACTACTGGGGAGGTTAGATAAGCATCCTTATGAGAGGTTATCTATGTTACAGGCATGGCTTAAAGATCTTCCTGTAGAATAACTTGGTATGCTCAAGTCAAATATCCGTCATTGTGGTGGTTTTGCTTCAAAACGATACTACTCTTGCTATGCAATAAGCTATTTTCCTATACCTGTGACCTCAATTCTCAACTCTTTAATGGATCAGCAAAATAAAACAGTGCTTGTATGTCTAATGTGAAATAAATCACCTAAGCTGTTGTCTTTAACTTGGTTGTGTAAGAGTCATCTGACAGGAAAGTGCTTATAAATCTATAGACCCAAGCTGTATGCAAGACCAATTAAGCGTCTCTGAGGGTGACACTCAAACATATGTATTTGAAGTTCCACTAATGGCTTCTGTTTACAGCCAGCATTGAGTCTCAAGGACTAGAGATGAGAGCAGGAAGTCTAAAACAAGGTACTTCGATTTGAATCATGCTTTTACTGGCTACAGTACATGTGAAATTGGACAAGTTTGTAACTCTCTGTGTCAGAATTCTCTCTTCTGAATTAGAGAAATGATGATACATGCCTCATAGGTTTGTTATGAGTGAGTGAATTAGCATTAGCAATGATATTAGGAAATTTTTCAGTACATACTAAGTAATATATGTTTTCTCACCATAATTTTTGTAATTATTATTATAGACTTAGCACTAAGTTGAACACATCTGGTGCTGCAGAGATTTTCTATTTGCTTCATCTAATCTTAAAATGTTTCCCCATCTCCAGATATTATTAACTACATTTTTGATTACTAATGCTTTGTTTGCTGTATATTTCGTATATTTTTATTTTTTCTTATTGTACTACATTTCTATATCTGAACAATAAATTGTTTTATTTTGCTTTTTAAAATGTTATAAAAATAAAAGCATACTATAATATTTTATGTCATGATTCGTTTATCTACATTTTAATCTACATTGTATTTCTGATATTTTCTTATGTTATCACACATATCATTTATTCTAGAGTTCTGCGTGATCCTTTCCATGAATATGCCACAATTAGTGTATCTATTCTTCTGTTAATAAACTTTGATTTAATTTCCAGTAATTTCATTGTTGTTGTTAAAATGAACAATAGTGCTAGAAATAGTCTTAAACATAAATCAAAGTGCATGTTTCCAATAATTTCTTTTGAGGATATATTCAAGAGTGGAGTACTTGAATCAAAGTTTATTTATATAGTTGATTTTATTTAGCCATACCAATTGTTTAAGAAATAAGCTTTGCATATTTGCATATTAATAGATGAATATAAGCATATTCTATTATTTCTTGACTTTTTAAAAATTTAAGATTTATGTCATGTAAATGATATGGACTCTTTAATAAGTGTCTATAGAGATATTCTTTTAATTTTATTACTGAGGTACTTTGTTTTTTCTTTTCCTTATAGAATTTAAAGAATAGACATCAAACATCATTTTTTGGGCTATATATGTACTAAATATCTTTTCCCAGTTTTATGGTTTACTATTTCACTCTTCTACAGTGTCTATTTCTTTTTCAATGAAGTTTAATTTATAAAATGTATCAAGCTTTTAAAATGTTTTATATCTTTTGAAACTTGTACAAAAATTAATACATAAGTGTTAAACATGATCTGATGTTATTCCCTCTAATTTATAAAATTATTCTTCTATAATGTTTTCTAAACAATAGATAGTTTTTTATTATGAGTTTTATCTAAAATTAATGATTTGTTGTATATGATATAAAATAGAAGTCTTATTTTATTTACTTTTCCCATAAAACTAAGTAAGCATCCCATCATTTTTTTAAAAGTCCCTCAATTTTCTTAACAATCTTCAAACTCGCTCTGTGATAACTCAAGTTTCCTTATATGTGTGAATATTTATTTCCATCTGGATGCTCTATTCTGTTTCATTAATCTGTTCCTGTTAAAGTATTATAAGTTTACATATCTAGTAAGGAAATATCTACTCTTCCTGTCTCTGCTTTTTTTCTTTCTTTTTTTTAAAACGTTTTTTGGTGTAGGTTAGTGTGTCTCATCAAAGAGTGGTGCATATTAAGGATGCCATTCTATGTTTTAATATGGAATGGAGACACAGACTTTTAGAATTTTGATCATAATACTAAAATACTAAAAACTGTTCCATAAATATTCTTGCTTTAAGTTTTCCCTATAGGCTTTTCCCTCTAGGGTAAATTCAAATAACTTTCATAACTTGTTCACTCTTGTCTAATGTTTAGTTTGTCAATATAGCTTACTTCTGCTTTTCACAACATTCTTGCTATTCTAGAAATAAATTACATATATCCTCAAGGCCCTTCCTGTGATTTACATTAAAAGTTTAAAGAAATTGAGTAATATATATTTAGTTACATTTCCTCAAGTGATATTTATATAATACAACTTTTTCTATACATTAAAAAATATATTTGATACTTTTTCACTGCAGTTGATAAATTTCAAAATTGTGATACCTGTCAGCATTTCACATTGTTCTTAAAATAAAATATATTTATTTAGGCAAAATGATTGCATTTGCTGAATTTAAAACAGCAGACATAAAGAGACTGAAGGAAAATATGACTGTCTAGAGGCATACAGCACTCCCATCCTCCACAAGAACCAAAATCGTAAGTAGATAATCAAAAGTCAAAAATATATTCTAAGAAAGAGGACTGCAATGTCATGACACCACTGAACCCAGTGGTGTAGCTTTGTCCCCTACCCTCAAGTCCATACAATGCTCAAGACCTCAGGGAATAGGTAGTCCAGCACATCAAGGAGGCTACCTCCAGGACCTAAGGAGCTGAAACATGTGCTCCACAGAGCCTGGTAGCTACTTACCTGGGCCTGCCACTATTAAAAGTGACTTTGCCAACCCCAATTGCAAGCCACTGCACACTCGTGTGCACTGCCCAAGGACCTGAAACCTGGCACTTTCAGGCCATCACTGCCACTGCTGTCATCCACATGCTCTTCCCAGAAGTCTAAGAACTGGCTCAACTGAAGCCCATTGTCATCACCATTGACACTCACATAAGCTGTCTGGTTTCCCAAAGACTGGTTCACCTTTGGCTTATGACCACAAAAGTTAGTGCCAGCATGTGCCTTTCATGACCCTGAGAACTGGTTGCCCAAAGCCCCACTTCTAGTACAACCTAACCACAAACTCTCTAGTTTCAAAGAATCAAAATCTAAACCACTGAGGAACTCACAGACACCACTAATATTGATGGCAGTAGAAGAAATTCTATGGAGACTATACTACAGTCTCCATCCATAACCAAAGCCAAAATACTTTATTCAAATGACACTACAGATATATCTACAGAAGACATCTTTCTCTATAAAAGCTACTCCATGAAATTGGAAGAAGAGACTGTTACACCAGATTTGCAGGTATCTATGTAAAGCTATAAGAAATGTGAAAAATTAAGGAAACACAGCATCTCCAAATCAACACATTTTCTAGTAATAGATCATAACAACAATAAAAATCTATATACTGCTTGAAAATAAGTTCAAATAATTAGCTTAGTGAAACTTGGTGAATACAAGAGAATATAGATAGATAATACAAATAAGTCAGAAAAACAGGTCAAAATCTGATTCAGAAATTCAACAAAGTAATAGGTATAATAAAAAGAATCAAACATATATCCTGGAACTGAAGAATTAAATGAAGGAAATAAAAAATACAACTGAGAGCTTCAAATAATAGACTAGATTGAACACAAAAATAGTTTCCGAATTTGCACACAGTGATTTTGAAAAACCCCAGTCAGACAAGAAAGAAAAAAAATAAAAATAAATAATAAACAAGACCTGTATGACAAATGGGACACCATCAAACTAATCAATATTCAAATGTTGAAAGGTCCAGAGAAAGAAGAGGTAGAAAAAGCCATAAAAATCTATTTAACATAATAATAGATGAAAACTTTTTAAGTCTAAAAATATAGTCATACAGGTATGAGAAGTTTAGAGATCCCAAATAGATTCAACCCAAAAAGTTACTCTCTACAACACATTATAGTCAAACTGTCAAGAGACAGAGACAAAGAAAGAATTCTAAAAATAGCAGACTTAGCATCAAATCATATGTAAGAAAATCTCCAATGGCTAACAGCAGATTTCTCAGCAGAAATAAGTCAGAAAAGAAACAGGTAGTATTTTCGGTGTGGGGAAAAAAACCCTGCCAACCAAGATACTAAACCCAGCAGAGCTATCCTTCAGAAATTAAAAATAAATAAATAAATAAAGTCTAGACAAACAAAAACTGAGGAATGCATCACCATCAGACTGGCTGCAGGAAATTTTAGAGAGGTCTACATCTGGAAGTAAAAGGGTGATATCTACCATCATGCAAACACATGGAAGTATAAAATTCACCTGTAGAGCAGATTCACATACAACCAAAAACCAAAGAAAAAGCAAATGTTATCATTACAGAAAACCACCACATTTAAAAGATAAGCAATAAAAGAGGAAGAAACTGTCAACCAATGTCAAGAAGATCTCTGTAGCTGAAATAGTCCTTTATTTTTATTATAAAATGGGGACAAAGGCTGGGCGTTTACTTTCTTGCTGATGATCATGGGATATGGGCTACCCTGAGAAGGGGTCATAATATTGGTCAGGGCAACTCAGAAAATGAGGAGGGCTTACATCTGACAGCTTTTCAATCTTACTTCTAATTACTAGGGAAATAAATAACTTCAGCCCTAATGAAGAATATAGATGGCATACGTTACACATCCATGCAGAATTTAACAACCATAAATAGTAGGAACTACAATTTCTATAAAGGCAAAAGCATTAATACAAAAAACCATACACGTAGGAAAGTGCATACTAGTTTATAGTTTGCCTGTAGCTTAAGAAGAAGCAAGACACCAAAAACCTTAAAAAGTAATTTTGACCACATCACTGAGACCCTTGAATATTGTTTTAAGGTCTTGTCATTTTGTTTTTATATTTCTTTTTAGTATAACAATTATATGGCCATTAACACAGAAGTTGATGATTGGAAACTAGACATGAACACAAAGCACATAGAGTATTGCGATGTTCTACATAAGTGAGAAGTAATGAAGAGACTGTGTATTGTCAGTGAACGTGAAAAAAAAATGGATAATTCCATTTATAAATAATTACAGCAGCAAAAAAATTCATAAGAGTTTACTGAATGCTAAGTATTTTACATAAATAATTTTATTTGGGCATCATAACAATGCCAAGAGATAAATGCTATTATTATTCTTTACAGTTTATGGGAAAGAATTTTGAAAAACAGATTGTTTAAGTAACATGACTAAACAAAAGTCATGTAAGTGGTAAGTGTGCCTGAATTCAAACACAGGCAATTTAATAGGGGTTAGTATACTTAATTAGTGTGTGTGTGTGTGTGTTTTCATGAATTTTCAGAGTAGATAGAACACAAAAGTCTGGAAAACCTTTAAAGTAATACTAATGTGGGGGAAATTAAGAAGTGTCCTAAGATTTTAAGATGGGGTATGAATAGTGATAATGTTACAAAAAATAAAATTATAAGAATAAGACAAGGTTTAGAAACAACAGTGCAAGTTTAGTTTTGATCATATATCTATATCTATTCTATAGATATCTACAGATATCTGTCTATCTATCTATCTATCTATCTATCTATCTATCTATCTATCTATCGACAGATATAAATAGTTTGGCAATTTAACTAGGTAAAATGAGAAATATAATACAAAAGAAAAGTTGAGATTAAAGTGAACGTTTGGAAATTTTACTTACCATAGGTAAATTTAAAGATACTGTAGAACATGAATAATTTTACATACTGTCTTGGAAATTTGATGAAAACACTAATATGTAGCATCTTTAGATGCTGAAATATCATTCACTGTTGTTTCATATGCTTTAATGGCCTTGGTTATTGTCTTTCATTTTAGGTTTAGAATTATTTTATCTGCACTACTTGGTTCATGATATCACCTAATATGATAAGTAATCACCCACTCTGGTTCTACGGTCCTTTACATTAGTTGGTATACATTTCTCACAGTTTTCAGAAGCTCCAGCAATGAACATACCCACATTTTCCTCTACAAGTTTATAATGTCAACTAATAAAGATACTTAACCCTTTGAAAGTCACGCAGCACAAAGGGATATCTTAGATTTTTATTCACACCTACTATCACTTGCTTATAATTATTCCTCACCCTCTCACCTAGCTAACATATAGCATTAACTGCTTCAGAAGTCAAAATAATTAATTAAAAAATATATATATATCCTATAAGAAGTCAGTGATGGAGTGTGAATTTTTAAATAGAATTGTCTAATGTCCTTAAGAGATAGGAATTTGAAAGCAAATACATTTAATTGGTAGAAGTATGACTATTGAGAAATGAATTTTGTCAGAATGCTTAAGCTAAACACTGACAGTTTAAGGCAAACCTGGATTACAGTAGACTACAGAGTTTATACAATAAATATATTAAGTTGATATGATTTATGACATTTATTCTAACCATACAGCATGAGGCAGAAAACTTTTGTTGAGACTCCAGAATAAGAAGAGAGAATTAGAGATCAGAAGTGATAATTTCTTTGTGTTTTTCGCATGTCAAACGTCCAGGACGATGGAGATAGACGTTCAACCTGGGAGGGGAAAATCTGACCATAATGTTCTGAGTGCTATGTTCCTCCAACCTTTTTAGCATGCTGTGGTTGCTAAAAATCTATCAAATAATTGACACATTTGTCAGAATGCCATGTACAGTATAACATAGCAACGGTAAAGTAGAAAAAGCAGGGTGACTGAGCAATTGAGTTGGAGGTGTAAGTGATAAAACATGTATTTAGAAAATGTCTTGCAAAAAGTTAGAGTTTTTATTATAAAGGCAATGAAGTATATATACAGAGTAGTCTTACGATAGCTTTAGTTTGTATGCAAATCACTCTAGTGGCTATAGAAATAAAATATGGTGATGGGGTGGAGACTGAGAGTGGTAAATGGGAGACTAATTACTATTCTGTCACAATAATTCATGTGAGAAATGAGAGTAGCTTTAACCAGGTTTGAATAAATAAATTGTGAGACATAATCAGAGTCATGAATTATTTTAGAGAGATAATTTTTTTAAAGTAATGAAATCGTTGTGGGCTATAAAAAGAAAAAGAAGGATGATTGATCATATTAAAGTTTTAATTCAGAGCATCTGAGTAAGATCTGGTAAGATGTGTTGAGATAAACTCATAAAACTACCCATGTTCATGTGACTAAAACTGAATCAAATAGCATCCTTTTTATATTTTCATGCCTATCTAGCTATCTGCTAGTGATAATTTTTCTTCCCATGTAGGTTGTCTATAGGGAAAATAAATTAGTGGTTAGACAAACACAAATGTCTGACCTACCTCCTGTAATATCTCTCACTGTAAATTAATTAATTGCCTCTCTGGATTACATACTTTGTGTCTTGTGAGTTTTAATCAGTGAAAATGGTCTCTTAAAATTCCAATCAACAGTGTGAATTGACACGTCTTATATTTTAGACTGCTTATATAATATAGCAAATTGAACAGTGTAAAAGGTATATCCGAGAACTAACTGCTCAGAGTAAAACTCTTTATGACTATTCTCTTCCCATTCAAATCTCTACATCCAGCTACCTTCAATCACTATCCAAGAAACATGAAATGCATATTTCTGATCAACAAGAGCTTTTAACATCCTTCTGTAGATACAGATGCAAAGTGCATTTAACTGCAACAACAAATATTATAATATTTGGAAAGAATATCACAATTAATCTGAATTTCTCAAAGACACATACATTCTTGATTCAACATTTCACTACTTAATTCACCAGATAATTGACTGTCATATGTTCAGATCCACAATGTCTCATCTTTCTCTCTTACTTTACTGTGTCCCACTCCTGAAACAATTCTGGAATGAACCCTTTTGCCAGCAGCTTCTTTTTTTAAACTCTGAAGGCACTGAAGGTTTTCCAGAGATGATTATGAGTCCAAGCATATAAAAAGATTTGCTCTTCAGGAGATGCCCATTATTTGTTATATTGAAAACTAACTAAAGCTCCATTGCTCCAGTAAAGCAGAAAACATTTGTCAGTCATCCATGGAAATTTCTTATCTGCAGTTTCCTGTCTATAGTTAAGGAAAAAAAAAATCATGGTTCCAAACATAATCCAGGGAAACTGCCCTTTAAACAACCCAACTGAGGCTACCTCTATTTTTCTCGAGGAAAACTTGGTGTAAAAACAGGAAGACATATTTTCATTTCACTTTTCTCAATAAAAATTTTTAGAGATTGAAAAATGGTACTGTTATTTATTTTATTTTTTGACAGAATATGACTTTTACAGTATTATCTTACTTAGAATTCACTATAAAATTTATACTCAGGTTATGCTTTGAGGTACTCTAATTAGCAACACATACCTAGGAATAGTTTTGTTAATATGTGAGAGACTAAGCAGGAATTATGGTTTTAAACATTAACAGAATGCCATAACTAAGTCATCATTGTTGATGTTATTAGTTATTAACATATATAGAGTGAATAGAAATATTGTATAGGCATTCATGCATTTGCATGAATATTATATATAAGAATGTGATAACCCCAGCAGTTTAATATGCTGCAGTCGGTCCTGAAGTCCATTGACTCCTGTATCCCACTAGTAAGAAGATGGACTTACACTCTTAGTTGACTGGAGATGTAGCTAAATCATACAACAAAAATAGTTACCCTTTTCTTTGATTGATAAAAAAGGCCTATGTATGTGGCAAAATTTGATCTTAGATTTACAATCATTGTAGTAAAAAAGTAGTGAGACTATGGAGGTGCAAACCCAGTCCTTAACTTCCTCTAAATCTGTAGACTAAACAAAATTAAGTTGGGACATAAGAAGGGAAAACAAAATAAAAATTTTTAAACACATAAGATTTAGACTTTGTATTAGATCAGAGCTCCTCACATGTCGGGCAGTATATGAGTCACCAAGAATCATTTTAAAATACAGATTCTCATTCAGTAGATCAGAGCTCTGGCCTAATAAGTTCTCTGGTAGAGACTCATGCTGCTGCTCCTCTAGAAACATATTAATGTACTAATATGCATACATTATTTAAAAAAATAAAATAAATATTTATATGTTGAAAATGCTATAATAAGAATGTTCAACAAAAATTTTAAAAATATTTTTAAAAGAATATTTTTATTGCAGTAAGTATAAAATAATGAGAAGTTCTATAAAGTTCCTGTATAATTTTGTGGTAGTATATATATTTAAACTTTCAAATGATAATTTTGAGTTGATTACTAAGTTCTGTCAATCCATTCTTATGTCCCTAGATGTTAAACTACATTTTCTGTTGCTACAAATTGACAAAGATTATTACATATGTCATCAGTTATATTACAGAACAGTCTGATATTTGAGACTTTATTTATTAGCTTTTTAATAGCAGATTAATTTGCTTTCTGTGTAAATGTCAGAGATAGGGTCATAAAAATAAAATTTTATGCTTACCTATTTTGACATAGTAGGATGTTCTAATTATAAAAAGTATTAATTTTGTTAATCTAAAGGTAAGTGTATTTTTGACACCAAATAGATCACTATCCACCATACTTTCAGTTTTGTACAATTTGAGAATTTAACTCAATTCAATAAAATTTCTCTTAAATATGGACCTTGTACCAGGTACCACGGTAGGAACTGAAGATAACTTTAATGTTTAAATATGTCTTTAAGTAACTCACAGGGTGATACAGCATACAGTCAAATAAACAACCACTATAACAGGAATCATTAGATATATTTAAAGGTACAACAAGATTTTGAACAAATAAAAACAATAATAGGTAGCTTAATATTAAATATTCACTTTTTATTGACATAAAAAGTAGAAGCAATTTTGTGTAGATGGAGTTAGGAAGTAAAAATATTTCAAGTAATATTTCAAGACTTTAAAAAGGTGACTATTGAGTTGGACACTGAAGATGGATGGCACATTTAATTCCTCCAATTGGTGAGGAATTATGCTGCTTTAGGCAAAAGAAAAGACCTCAGTATAGTAAGGAGGCAGTGAATGAAGAAATGTTTAGAGATTGTCAAGAAGCCAAAAATGGTTTAACATTGTTCACCAGTAGTTGAGCATATTCAAAAGACAGAGCGAGATATAGCTTTAAAGAGTATTTAGATACAATTGTGAGGGTTATTGACTATAAGGTAAATAAATAGAGCCATGCCTTTGTTATTTTATTGACATATTAATATCTCTATTAGAATTAATCGGATGATTTTTTTCACAAAAGTAATTTGTTCATTTTGCTTAATAAGCAACTGATAGTTATGAAATAAATACCATTTTAAAATTTCCATGTATTTGTAGCTAAAGGAAATGTCTTAACTACTGAGAAGTGACTATTAGCTTTGGTCCCTGATACAATTATTTGTCTGAGTTTAATTATTATAGATATTTTCATTAAACTTCTCACAGAGCTGTAATATGATTATCCAATATATTTTTAATATAAAATATTTTATTAAAATGTATGGCAAAGTAATAAGGTACTTTAAATACCAATATCCATTTTTAATGGAAATTTATATAATGGTTTGTTTTCCTTTTCCTTTGGATAGATCCATAGTAGGTGGGGTGCTGAGTCGAATGATAATTCAATTTTTAGCTCTTTGAGAAATCTCCATACTATTTGCCATAGACATTAAATGAGTTTACAGTCCTGCCAACAGTGAATGAGTGAGTGATCCCTTATTTCCTTCTCTTGATGGATTCTGTGTCTTTTGTTCTTTGACTTTTTAATGATAGCCATTCTTACTGGTGTAAGGTGATATTTCTTTGTGGTTTTAGTTTGCATTTCTCTGATGATAAGTGATGTTGAGCATTTTTTTTAATATACAGAGGGTGCCAAAAATGTATACATATTTTAAGAAAAGACAACATGCTATATTAAAATTGCAATAACAATAAGATGAATACAAGCCACATTTGACTTCTGCAATTATAGGAGGTGCTGAAAGTTGTTACTATCAGTGTCCAGACACTTTTGATGACTCCACAATTGTTTTTTTATTTAAGATTGCTTTATCTATTCAGGCTCTTTTTTATTACATATAAAATTATTATTGTTTATTTCTATGAAAATAAAGTTGGTATTTTGATAGGGATTGCACTGAATCTGTAGATTATTTTGGACAGTATGTTTGTTTGAACAAATGTTTGTTACTTCAATTCAAAAACTTGGAATATTTTCTCATTTTTTTGTGTTGTTTGTGATTTAATTCATCAGTGTTTTGTATTCTTCTTTGTAAAAACTTTTCACCTCCTTGGTTAGGTATATTACTAACCATTTGTATGTAGGTATGTATGTATGTATGTATGTATGTATGTATGTATGTATGTATGTATGTATTTGGTGGCTAGTGTGAGTGGGATTGACCTCTTGATTTGGTTTCTGGCTTGAGCCTTATGTTGTATAGAAACATTACTAATTTTTGTACAATGATTTTTGTATCTGAGACTTAACTGAAGCCATTTATGAGGTAAAAACCTCTTGGAGGAGTCATTAGGCTTTTCAAGATATATGAAAGACATGCATTTGAATGTCTTTTATTTCCTTCTCTTGATGGATTTCTGGTACTACAACTTCCAGTAATGTTGAATAAGATTGGTGAGCATGGACATCCCTGTGCTGTTCCAATTCTGAGAGAAAATGTTTTCAACTTTTCCCCATTAAGTATGATGTTGGCTGTGATTTTGACATGTATGGTTATTATTATTTTGACACATTGTTCTTTTGATGCCTAGTTTTTGAGCGTCTTTATTATGAAGTGAGGTTGAATTTTATTGAATGCTTTTTCTGTGTCTATTGAGATGATCATATGGTTTTTGTTTTTAATTCTGTTTATGTGGTAAATTGTGTTTACTGATTTGGTGATATTGAACCATCTTTGCATTCTTGGAATTAAACCAATTTGGTCATGATAGATTTTTTTTTTCATATGCTGTTGAATTCAGTTTGCTATTTTGTTAAGGATTTTAGCTTCTGTATTATTCAGGGATATTGGTCTGTAGTTTTGTGTGTGTGTGGGGGGTCCTTGCCTGATTTTTGTATTAGTGAGGTATTGATTTCATAGAATTAATTGAGGATGAGTTACTCCTACTCAAATTTTTCTAATAGTTTTAGTAAGATTAGTACGAGCACTTCTTTGAATGCTTGTAAAATTTGGCTGTGAATCTGTCTGGTCCTGGGCTCTTTTTATTGGAAGTTTTTTTCTTATTTATTCAATTTAATTGCGTATTACTTGTCTGTTCAGGATAACTGTTTCTACCTGCTTTTGTTTTAGGAGGTTGTTTGTGCCCAGAATTTAATCTATTTCTTCTCAGTTTTCTGGTTTGTTGTAGTTTGTTGCTGTAGAGTTGTTCATAGTAGTCTTGGATTATCTTATTTATTTCTATGGTATTGATTGTTTCATCACCTCTCTAATTTCTGATTGAATTTAAATGTATTCTTTTTTTTCCCCCTTGGTTAGTCTAGCTAGTAGTTTGTAATTTTGTTTATCCTTTCAGAGAACCAACTTTGGGGTCATTTGTCATTTATATCATTAAAATTAGTAAATGTAATGGTTTAAAATTAAACATACTATTTTAATGTATACTAAATTTGAGTTCACAGATTTAGTCTTTAAAAGACAAAAAGAGAAATCGTATCAGTCAGATATTTCAGATATTTAATGTTATTTATAACATTATAAAACAATTATAACAACAAAATGCAGTTTTCAGCAGAAACATATCATTTTTGGTAACAAGATCTGGTTGAGGTTTTCTTTGAGGTTTTCTGTTAAAAATTACTGAGTACCACTCATAAAAAGAATTATCTGGTGGTGAATAGGTTATGACTTAAATATTCAGTTGTCTTCTGAACTGGCTTAATATAAAATCTTGCATTTCAAAGCAAAGAAAAGGGAGTGAGTTGTATGTTTTTGTTAATTCTCCCTAAAAATTATTATTCCCAACTGAGATTTTGACAAATGTTAACTGGTGATAGGCTCCTGGCATTTGAAATTTTCAGAATATAAATGTATTTTTTGTTGTCCATTGGAGATAAAGAGAGGGGGAGAGAGAAAGAGTGAGAGTGAGAGAAGCATGAGGTAAGAGAAGGAGGAGCAAGAGAAGGAGGAGAAGCAAGGAGAACAAGGAAGGTGGTGGGAAGGAGGGGAAGAAGAAAAAAGAAAGAACATATGAAAGGAAAAAATGAATCTCTCTTTTTTTAAACTAATCATTAAATTCACTGTTTCTTATAGGTTTGTATCATAGGTATAATATTTCTAAGAAATAATTATACAAGTACTTTATATCACCCTTTTAGTGTCCTTATCAAGATGATAAAGGCTTAAAATATCTGTTCCAAAACCTACCTTTTTTCATTTCAATTTCTTCTTCTCCTTTCTTGTTCACTATTTTCCCCATAATGCCTTTCTTGCTATTTGTAGAACATACTCTAAAACACATTCCCCTGTCTTATAACCATGGTGTTGGCATTTCCATTCTCTTAGAATTGTCCTCTCCCAAATATTCCTAATGTCCATACTGCCAGTGTCTTTAAGTTTCAATTTGAAAGTCAAAAGTTTACAGAGATTTTCCTCTAACCACTTTGCCTTTTCTCTCTTTACATCATTTATGCTATTAAAATTTCCTGTTGCTCTCATACCTGATATAATACTATAAATGTATTTATTTATGTCTTATCTTCCCACTAGAATATAACTTTCTTGAGCACAGAGATATTATATGTTTTTCTTATCATTGTAAGCTAAAAATACCTAGAAAAAAATGTCAGGTACATTTTAAGCTCTTAATATGTTTTTGTTGAATGAATGATTACACATATGTAAGAGGTGCTCAGCCAATAATTTTGACTCTTTATAAAATTATCTGAAATGTGCTGATAGTTTACATATATATAGTATGAATAAGAAAAAATTAAAAAGCAGAAATGTTTGTTTTATTATAAGAAATCTGAGAAACATGTATTGAGAATTTAGAATTTTGCTACTACTCATTTATCCCTTTTCAAACTTTCTTTCTACAAATAATTGTGCCGTAATTATTTTCTTTGTCAAGGACATCATCTCTGTCCTTATCCTCTACAAATATACTACAAACATATGAGAAAATTTAGTAATGTTTCATTTCCTTTTGAAACCATGAATTCATGCATATTGTGTCCTCAAATGTTGTTATGAAAACAACTCATTGATGGACTAAAAAATTAAATACAAAATGATGGCAATAAAAATGAACATCTCTATCTTTCTGGATCCATAGTCTTATACATTTAATCACAATTCATAATTTATTTCACATTCTGAAAAAAATTTCTATTCCACTTGCAATTATTGGTCTCATATAATATTTATCTATTGAAAACAAAAAGGAAATAAATATTTGGTTTATTTATATGGTGAAATTTCTTAGAGAACTTTCTCTGACTATGCATATTAATCTCATTCTTTTCAATATAATTTTATTGCATATAATAGTATACAATAATATATCGTTATTTTATAAGGTCCTGTAGAAATGTCTATTAACAGAATTTAGCTTTCTTTTTTAAATAGCAGTATAATTTTTTTCTGAAACATACTAGTTAAATTGTAACTAGTTTTGAGAAATAGTCCCACATTTTTTTCAAAAAAAACTTGAACCAATTTACACTCCCATTAAATTTGTATAAGATGTATCTCACGAGTTCTCTGCAGTAGAACCTTGAACCTCTGAAATTCATATGCAGAAAGAAGATCTCATGATTAACTTTGTGTTTGTTTATAAGTGAGGAAATCATTTGGTAAGCAATTATAAATAAGTTATCTATTTCATATGAACAGTCTATTGCTGCTACATACTTGTTTCTATTGGAATACTGATTGCTTTAGTTATTTGTAAACATTGTAAAGCATTCAATACATTTTTTATTTGCCTATTCTATGCGCTGCTAGTCTGTGGTTTTGTATTATTTTTATTATTATTCTGCATTTTATTTCATTTTGTTTTGTTTCTGGGTTTTTACAAATTTGATTGTTAATTGACAAATTATAATTGTGTGTATTTCGGGGATACAAAGTAATGTCATGATTTATAAATACAATGTGAAATAACTAAAATCAACTAATTAATATATCCATCACCTCAGATAACATTTTTTTTGTGGTGAGAGCTATTAAAATGTACTCTCTTAGCAATTTTGAGGTGTACAATACATTATTAACTAAAACTTCATTTCTAATAGCATTGTGATTAGAGAATAAGGTAATTTTCCAAATTTTGCATATATAAAGTTTTTTACATTTGAATATAGTACATTTCTTGGACTCATTTGAATATTTTAAATGTATTTTTCGTGATAAGTTGACTATGTTTAGTGGGAGTTTCTGCAGCAAAAAGGTTAAAACAATTTTTTTCAATACACAAACTTGTTAAAATTTTGGAAGTCAAAAAGATTGGTAATGAAACATGGAGAAACGCTTGGTGATTCCTGTTTCTTAAATAGAATGACTCTCAACCCTTTAAGTTATTTGAGTGTTTAGTTCTACATAATGGCTCTTCTTATTTTATAAATTTAGTTTTTTTTTTCCTTTTGTTGTTAATATAAGGACACATGATTTCAACTTGTTTGCATTTTCCTCTCTGTCTTTGCTTTTTAATTTAATTATTTTATTATATCATTTCTGAGTAATGTACTCTAATGTGGAAAGTATTTTTTTCTGGCAATAGATAATTTTATTTATTCTATATTTATTAAAAACAAATTGGTGCAGTCCTAGTTCTGAGACTTCTTTTTATAGTATGCTTTCTTTCTGAGGGTTTTTAAAAAATTTTTCATGTTATACTATATTGCTTCCTCCGTCATTAAAGGTAGATAAGTCATTTTTAACAAATAGATCAAAAGATATGGCTTAACATCTTAAAAATGTATTTCTTGCTTATCTAAAATAATCATATTATGATTTTTTCTTACTCATCATATGTCTTCCCAAATAATTTGCAAGTTCCATAAAAGCAAATATTTTTAATATCTTCAAAACTTTTATTAAATAATAAGTATTATTATAGCATTACTATTTGTTTTCTCACCAAATTTTTAATTTTTCTTGATTTAGTAATTTGTTTAATCATACTTCTTTCTCTTCACCCATTTATTTACTTTGCTTTATGCCTTATTTGGCTAACATATAGAATCAGTTTTTTTTGTTGTTGATGCTGTTTGTTTTATGTTTTGTTTTTATATGAATATCTTTTTCTAGCTAGTCAAATATTTCCTACTGTGTTTTAATAGCATCTTATGGAAAAAATCTCTTACAAAATTAATAATTTAAAAATTTCCATCTCTGTTTAGTAGTATTTTTTTTTCCATGGAGTCCTAAACAGTAGAGAAAACAGACTATTTTGACTTAAGTCATATCTGACATCATTATGTGTTCAATTTCGGAGTAAAATACAACATAATGCTAATATTAGGTCAAAGTTATACATTGGCCAACACTTAACGCGGGCTGAAAGACTCTAGATGGTTTGCAACTCATCTCAAAATCTCTAACTTCGTTTTCTAAATTTCCTCCCATTATTCACTGGGCTCCTGCCACTCTAGTTTTATTACTTTTCCCCTAAAATGTGCCAAAATCACTCTCAACATTTGTATTTAATGTTATCTCTGCTTGGAATGAGTTTGAATTAAAAAAAGTTCATGGTGCTTGCTTTCCCAATTCCTTTAGATCTCTGTACAAGCAGCATTCTCTAATAATCTTTCTTTGAAAAGCATCCCCCATTGTATTATTATTTTTTCAATTCATTCTGTTTTACTCACCATCACAGGACTAATTGCTGGCAGTTATATAATTTATTTATACTTGCTTTACTAAAACATAAGCTTTATGAGAATTTTATATGTTTTGTAAACTTCTGTTTGCCCAGGATCTAGATCAATGCCTACCCGTGGTTGCACGAGTGAATCAATAATGTATCCACAGTTTATAACAGACATTCAACAAATGGTAATCAGTAACTGCCACCCAGTCAAATACCCTAGATACTTGTATAGGTGAATATTTAATACTAGACAGAGCTTATTATATTCCCAGTTATATCACCCAGATTAGGTAGATAAATTAAAGAGAACAAACATATTTGCAATAGCTTCTAATGACTGGATACAAGATACCACAAAGTTCTGGTATAATAAACATGAGTAAAGTATGGGTCCTGTATTCAAAGTATTCACAATCTAAGAAAAGTGACAAGACTATGTGCGTACATATTCCAAATAGTGTAAAATCTCATGCCAGATAATAGCACTTTGAGGGTCTGAGATTATATATATTTCTATAACAAACTTTTTTCACATAATTTAGTACAAAATCCCCCACCATTGTTGATTTGTATTTATTTAGTATTTACTGGCATTTTCTCTGTATTCTGACAGATTACATCTAATTAAAATGACTCACCAAGGGCAAAATTCTCTGTTCAAGTAGTTGCCCTAAGAAAAAGAAATTAACATTTGATTCCATGTTTATGACACAAGTGGTTTCTGTTTCCTTATATCTAGCTTTCTTTTATTATAAAATAAATATACTGTTATTCTGGAGTCTGAGGATTTTTTCTCTCAGTCCCTGTTATTAGGCCAAATTATGAAAGTACCTGTTGGAAATAAGACAAAACTTAGGCAACAATTTATTTTAAATTCATCAGAGTTACCAGTTTACACTGAAATACGTATAAAATTATCTAGTTTCTACTTCATCTCACTCACCTCTAAGGGCAGCACTTATTATAATGCAAATTGCCACTTTTGAGATACATCTTTTCATCGTTATAAAATAAAAAAATCATTAAGTATTCATTTTGTAAAATGCAGTATATTTGTGCCAGTCCTTCAAGCAATGCCAGTGTTAGGTTACTAATACTGCTATATTTACTGTAATTGAATTTCTCTAAAATTCAAGCTATTAGGTGCCCAATCAGAACTTCCTGTATGTCTCAATTAAATGTGGCAACTACATAGGATAAACATACATGTGTTTAAGTGATACAAAATTCTAAACTGTTGCTCCCAAATGCATAATTTAAAATCTAAGTCTTTATTAAAATGTGTATCAATATATTGTTTTTCCAAAATATCCATGATTATCTCATTCATTCCTTTGTTATTATTAGCCAAGTAAAATTAATGGAGTTAGAGGTACTTTCATCAATTGTATATGGAGATTTTTAAACATTGTATGTGGTGGAATGAAGTTATATTGTAATTATGACTTATTACAGTGCTACCAAATATGTGTGAAATCAAAATTGTAAGTGATAATTATCTGATAGCTCTTAGGGTTTTTTGATTGTTTCAAAGAGCAAATCAGTTACCATGTGTAGCAAATGTGTTTTTCCTTGTTTGATTTTCAGATTTCAATAATTTGTCTTTTCACTGACTTTAATAAAGTCTTTATTCTCATTTATATCCTAACAAAGCAGAATTTTCTGCTGAACAATGACTGTGACGTTATACAGATTGAATATAAAAGTGAATGTGTGTGTATGCATACACATTTTTTTGTTTTTTTGTTTTTTTGAGTTGGAATCTCACTTGGTCACCCAGACTGGAGTGCAGTGGCCGCTCCCGGCCACCGCAGTCTTGCCTGCTGGGCTCCAGCGATCCTTCCGCCTCAGCCTTCCGAGTAGCCAGAATTACAGGCATGCGCTACCACGCCCAGCTGATTTTTTGATTTATTGTAGAGATGAGGTCTCGCTGCCCAGGCGGGTCTCGAACCCGCGGACTCAGGCATTCCACTCACCTCAGCCTCCCAAAGGTGCAGGATTACAGGCTGAACCACCAAGCCCGGCTGCATACACATTTTTAAAGTTTTTTACACTATCTCATTTATGAATAGACCTATTGCTTTTAGTGTGTGTATGTGTAATGAAATAATATACTTGTGTATGTAAATGTATGTAAAATGAGCATAATATATATTTTTCAATACTGTTGCTATGAAAGTATCAGGAATGCACTTTTAAAAAGTAAAATCTGATGGTAAAATTTAGAGACTCAATTGCTATATTATAATAAAGCATTAAAATAAAACCTATAAACTTATTGATAGTAATCAATGTATGTACAAATCAGAAATTTTGAGAGTTTTATTTGTGTAGAGACTAAGAAACACAGACATTAATTTTTGTTTCAAGTCCAGATTCATGTTGCAGAAATTAATAATAAATATCTTTAACCTAATGCATATTTAGTCTGTGAAGCATTTGATATGTAGTCATACTTTTAAATTTTAAAACTTAAAGTTACAAGAATCTATATTTGTGTGGGAGAGTTTCTCAGTTCTGCATCCAAGCATTTTCTCTCTTAGGCATTTTACACTTTTCATTCAGAAGTATATTTTGGTCTATTATATTATCTTATGAAGAAAAAAGTCTCATATCTATGATACCATTATAGCAATTCCTCAGTGTTGTGCCTTTTAAAATTTTATATATATTTTTTCTCAAGTTAACCTCGAAATCAGAAGGTGTACATTTGTTTATCCTGTCTTGAAAATCAATTTATGCCTCCCCAAATAATTCCGTCAATATTGTTCAAAATCACAATGTACATTATTTTCTCTGTGATGCATTTATTAATCTTCCTTTAATTTTGTGTGTTTAGATATATTTTATACATTTATTAAAAAATATTGTGTGCCAGTTTCAAAGACTGCAAATGCTTGCCTTTGTGGATTTTGCACTACAGTAAAGAAGGCAATCAGGTAAGGAAGCGACAAGGTGTGGTCCGGAAAACAGAGGAAGGAGACGCAGGAAATGGAGGTTATGTTACTTTGTGTGAGGTTCTCAGAACCAACTACTTTGAGGTGATGATGTTTAAGTCAAAACTAGAAAAAATTTCAGGCAGAAAGAACAGCAGAAGTGAGAATATCCTCAAACAAGAAGAAGCATTGGACTGCTTTCTGCACTCAAATAAAAGAAATTTTCCAAATTTAGAAAACTTACTGACTTTTATTTTTTTAATTTTGAAATTGAGTAAAATATTTTCATAATTTCATGAGAATTATCATGTTATATTAATAAGAAACATTTTCAAAATTTCAATAGGTTTAGGTGTACAAATGGTTTTTGGTTACATGGCTGCTTTGTATAGTGGTGAAGTCTGAGCTTCAAGGGTACTCATCATTGCCATTAGTGCTTTGTACCTACCAGGTGAATTTTCATTGCTGCTCCCCCTTTTTGCCCTCCTCCTTCTAAGGCTCCAATGTTCATTATGCCATTCTACATACCTTTGCAGACCCTTTGCCTAGTTCCTACTTGAGAGAACATGAGGTATTTGGTTTTCTGTTCCTGTGCTACTTCACTTAGGATAATGATCCACCTAATTTGCCACAAAATACATTATTTAATTCTTTTGATGGCTGAATAGTATTCCATGGTGTGTGTGTGTGTGTGTGTGTGTGTGTGTGTGTGTGTGTGTGTGTGTGACATTTTCATTTTTCACTGATCATGATGGGCATTTAGATTGATTCCTAATTCTTTACAATTATGAACTGGTGAATTGTGCTAATATAAACATATGGGTGCAGGTATCATTTTTGCATTCCAATCTCTCTTCCTTTGGTTATAGATACCAAGGGGTGGGACTACAGCATTGAATGATAACTCTACTTTTCTGCTTTGACATTTAGGTCTTTAATTCCTCTTGAACTATTTTTTATAATCGTGAGACACAGAAATCCAGTTTCATTTTTCTACACGTATCAACCCAATTTTTCTAGCACCATTTGTTGAATAGGTGTCTTTTTCCCAGTGTATGTTTTTGTCTGCTTTGTCAAAGATTGCTTGGTTATAAGTATTTGGGTTTAATTCTGAATTTTCTATTCTATTCCATTGGTCCGTGTATCTGCTCTTGTGATGCCTAAAACTTTGTTCTTTTTGCTTAGGATTGCTTTTTTTTGCTTTTTTTTTTTTTTTTTGGTTCCATATGAATTTTGAGATTTTTTAAAGAATTCTGTGAAAAGTGATATCGATTATGTGATAAGGATTGCATTAAACCTGTAGACTACTTTGAATCATATGGTCACTTTAGTAATGGGGACTCTACTGATTCAAGAGCATGGGATGTTTTTTCCATTTGTCTGTGTCTTCTATGCGTTCTTTCATTGTCATGTTGTTTGTTAAGAAACTTTTTTACTCACATGAATATATGTTTATTTATTGATGTGCACTTACTAATTTAAATGTTGTATATCATACTCCTTTCTATAAACAATCATGTTGTTATGTTTTTGGTGCGTGCATTTTGTTTTTGTTACTGTAAATTGTGTGTTATTATCCTGAAGTTGATTTTAATTTATATGGATACTGTTGTTATAGGCTTATTAGGACTTGTTATGCTCTTTTTTTACAAACTCAGTCTATATTTTAAACAGTCTTATTGAATTCTAATTGATGTATGATAAACTGCATATATTTATTGTATACCATTTAATGAGTCACAACATATGTATACACCCCTGAAACCATCACTATGTCCAAGAAAATGAACATACCCATCACCCTCAGAAGTGTTGGGTTTTTTTTTGTTCCATGATAATACATTGCTCCTACCCCCATCTCCCCATCTATATATAGTAATTGATTTGCTTTCTGTCAGAATGGATTACCTTGCATGTCTAGGATTTTATTTAAAGAACCATAAGTGTAAATTCAGTTTTTTCACTCAACATAATGATTTTGAAATGCCTGCATATTGTTACATGCATCTATAATTCATTCCTTTCATTGCTGGTAGTATTTTTCATATGAATGAACCACCATTTGTTCAGCTATTTATCTATTAATGAACATTTGAGTTATTTTCAGTGTTAGTTAATACAAATAAAGTGAGTATGTGTACCTATGCTTTTATTTATCTTCAATAAATACCTTGGAGGTAAGTGCCTAGGTTGCATGATAGATGTGTATTTAAATGTTTAAACAAATTATTAGACTGTTTATTCAAATAGCTAATTGTCTATTACAGACCTAAAATGCTACATGTCAGCTCTGGTATTCCCACATTTTTCTCATAATTTGGTGTAACTAATCTCTTGAATTTTAGCCCTCTGTAGTGTGTTTAATGAGATCACATAGGTTTTAATTTCAATTTTCCTAATGGCTGACAATGTTAATGTCTTACATATATTTATTCACATATCTTTACTGAAGTAACTTTTCAAATTTATGTTGTCTTATTGTTCATTTAAGACAAACTGGACTGTTTGTCTTATAGTTAGGTGGAAGTGTCTTTTTTTCATATGGCATGTACAACTTAATTGTTTGATATATGTTCTGAATTTTTTTTTCACTGTATGAATTATCTTTTTACTGTCTTAATAGTGTATTTTGGGGAACAAAAGTGAGATTCTAATAAAGTCAAGTATACTGATTTTTAATATCTTGCTTTTTGTGAACTATTAAAAAGAATCTGTGTCATATCTAAGAAAATCGATTTTTTAATGTTTGCATATAAAAGTATTAGAGTTTTACTTCTAGTATTTATTTTTGATTCATTTCTATTTCATTTTCAATGCAATACAAGGAAAAAATGAGATTCATTATTTTGCTTATGGTTATCCAACTTTTTAAAGCCAATTTGTCTTAATGTTTATCCTTGCTCCGATGAACTGTCTTGTTGATTTTGTTAAAAACTCTTTCAGCTGTGCTCAGTGACTCAGCCTGTAATTTCAGCATTTTGGGAGGTCTAGGCGAGTGGATTGCCTGAGCCTGCAGGTTCTAGACCAGCCCAGGAAACTTGGCAAGACCTTGTCTCAACAATAAACCAAAAATTAGCTGGACATGGTAATGCTCACCTGTTGTTCCATCTACTCGGAAGGCTGAGGAGGAAGGATAGCCAGAGCCCAGCAGGTTGACAATGGGATGGCCATGAGCATGTCACTGCACTCCAGCCTGGGCAACAGAGTGAGACTCCAACTCAAAAAAAAAGAAAAATCAACTCTTTATCACTTTCTTTCTCTCGATATATATATATCAGAGAGACAAAATATATGTATATATACACACGTACACACACACACACACACACACACACACACACACACACACACACACGTATAGTTATCCCAAACCCACTGTCTGAAAAATCATAGTTTAATGTTTTTAAACTTTATGTAATTTTAGAATTGACTTATCAATTTATAAAAAAAAAAAATTCTTTTTTTTCCTTTACCTTGTACTATCTATTTATTTGTTTCTACAAATTAGCCTCATCCAGATCAGTTATACAAGCCCAGGTATGAGAGCACTACAACTCTGACTATTAAGTTGTGACTTGTTTGTTTGTTTAAATACAGTTCATCAGGATTACCTTGGATCCAACACTCTTTGGCTAGTTCCGTAGGAGACCATTATTGATATTTTGTTGCATTTTATTATTTCTTGTCAGCACCCAAGAGCATGTGTTTTACATGATTGTAAAAGCATCTGAAACTTGCTTATTGTATTTTTCATAAATTTATCTATTTTTTCTACATTTTAAAATTTATTAATATTACAGAAAGTCCTTACTTTGCATAGTTCTTATGTGCACACATATTAGTTACTAGGGTTTACTTAAATAATACCAGTTCCCCCAAACGCACAATTCATTTTTCAGTTACTGTGGTATATTAACTGTGAGTAATTGCATGTATCATGATCTTTGCTGCCAGCTCTTCAATCCACAAATCACTATATAAATATGAAGATTAGAGAACAAACACCATTTTTTCCAAAATCAGTCAGGGACTGGTGACTGTACATCTGTTATTCGCTTCACAAAGATATGGCAAACAGTGTAGTTGTATTGCCTCCTTGGCTCTCAGGGATAAACCCAAATGACATTTGACAAAATAGATAATTGAAAGGCAGGCTTGGCCAATGAAAATACAAGTGCAGCAAAGATATAAAAAGGGAAATTTGAATGAAATATAAATATAGTTATAAAAGAAAGAGCTGGCCATAGAAATATTGATATCTCCACCATTCCAGAGACCCCAAATATGCAGACACAGGAACTTAGTGAAGGTGAATTTATTGACACAGATTAAGTTAGTGACCAGGACAAAAAGGATGAAAATGTCTTAGAATATGTGACACAAGGAAAAGCTTATTCTGAAGGTACTCTCAAAGTTACTCCACAATGTCACCAATGCAAAGGATAAAATGGTGGAAGCTGATCTAAACTTATAAATGAGCATGATAATTCCTCAACATATAGAAAATAAGTGCTGTACAATGGAAATTAGAAGGTGAGTAATGCTCAAAGTTTTTTTCATAACTTTTTAAAAAGAAATATAACCACAAAAGAATTTTAAATGTTTTAACAATACTTTTAAAAGTAACAGAACAATTGGAATTTTCCCTATGAGTATTAAGGTTACTTTGCATTATTTCAGCTTGCTAGGGTTCAGCTTATTTTCTCTATTTTTTTTTCAGTTTCCACAATTAATGTGATGATTTTATACTTACATATTTTCTCTATTATTCCTTTGACATTTAAAAATATTTGTATAACTCATTTGCTTTTAGTTTTTATTTCCTAATATTGCCCCTATCAAAGTGCCTCTCATCTAGTATAAATGTAATGAGTATATTTTTGAATGTCAAATAAATGAATTTTGCATGTCATTTGCTTATTCCCTCCTCTTCTCAATTAAATTGAGTGGACACTCTTAAAGTGGGGAATCTTTGTAAAGTCACAGGAGATTTAAGAAAAGTCAAAAGATATGTATTATCCGTGCCTGTTATACTAACTATATAATATTGAGAAAATCACACTACCCTCTGGGTAGCAGTTTATTCATGAATTTAAATAACCTGACAGCATAATCTCTTTTGCTCTGAGGTGACATAATTATATGATTGGGATAATAGTTTTGCCATATTTTTAAACCACAGATAAAATTTTCATAGTTACATGACAATATTCTTTTCCCTGAAACATAACTGATTCCCTAAACCATTTACTCTTTCATTCTTGCTTCAAATGCTTATATCTGTTGTCTCTAATTTTCTCTTTACAACTAATATATTTCCAAAATGATTGTAAATTTAATGTACTCTCCATTAGTAGCTTAGCAGTCAAGATTTAATCAAAAGAAACCACTTTAGGTGTTTCCCAGGAAAGGAATTTAATACAGGAAGCTTAAAAGTACTGGAAGTGTGGATGAAAGAAAATCAGGGTTCACTGCACTGTTGCCACACTTCAGAGATGAGGACACTACTTCTGCTGCCACAGTCACTTCAACACTCTGCCTCCAGATGCTCCCACATCTGTCAGAGCCTGCAATAATGAGTCTGGAAGCCTTTAAACACTTCTTGCGGCCTTGTTCCTAGCTGAAATAGCAACAAGGTGGCTCCTGTTCCACTTCTGCCTTCTGTAACTCAAACCAGTGAATTCATTCATTCACACCTAAAATTCCAGCTGCAATAGAGACTACATATATATGCCTTCCATATACTGTAAAAACTCTTACTGTGCTGTATAATTTTCTCCTTCCCTTCCTTCCTTTATTCCTTCCTTCTTTTCGAATGTAGTTTTTGGACTCCTAACTTCTTTATCTTGCAAAAAGTAAAATGGTTAAACCTAATGTGTTTACTACACAGTTATATCTCATAAGATTATAAAGTACACATATGTTGTAGGTAGAGGCTTTCTTCTATTATATATTGCTAATTTGTTTAAAAATAGGTGAGTGAGTATCTCGTAAGAAAAGCAAATAGATTTCAAAGGAGAGCAAAATCGCATGAGAAAGACTGCTGCAATGAAATAGATTAACATATCAAACTTTTTAAAAAGTACAGGAATTATACAGATCAGTGTGCTTTTCAGATGATTGGCAGGCAGTGGTTTTAAGCTTAACTAATATTTTATAGTTATCCACAAAACTCTAGTGGCTGGATGCAGCTCAGAGTCAAGTACTTAGACCTTGTATCAATAGAAATGTCATTGCAAGGATTTCTTTTTTTATGAAACTTACTTTGAAAAGGGAGATTTGTAATTTTCTCAACTAGTTGGGTTATTTATAGTGATGGGCTTCAAAAACACACACAGAAAGTCTTAACATAATCTAAGTAATCAGTGGGCATTATGTTTTGGGGTTTGGAACTGGGAGCATAGCCAATTGGGGTGGAATTGTAATAACTGCTTTGCTACTTTTACTGTTTACTTTAAGTAAATTTTTCATAAAAAGAGTAGGATTGACAGGCTCAGAGATCAAAGTTCTCTTTTTATCAACTGAACAGATATAGCACAGGGAGTAGAAATTTCCCATCTGCCCAAACCACTGCTCTGGAGATTTCACCTAAAAAGGATGAGAGGATTTTTCAAGTTCTCTACCTTTGTCTTTCTCTTGAGAGAATTCCTTATTCAGTGGTACTCACACAGGCAAAAAATGTTTTTTGAGTTAACAAAGCTATATAAATGTCATTGACTTTAGGCATCATTTCACTATTACTTAATATATCATATTTAAAAATTATTTTTGAATCTACTACATATTTTAATCAAACTAAAATGTTTATAGGCTTATATTCTCATTTTGTTAATCAATAAAGTGAATTAAGAAAACTAACTTACTTCTCTAAAACCACATGGCAACTTAATAGTTGTGCTTGAGTAAATAATCATCAATTCTGGTCATATAATGCAACAGTACACAAGAGACCCGGCAATGGATTTGTAGAATATTTTCTACAAATTAGATTGATTTTTAACACTTATCATATACACAGGAATTGCTATCATGAAAAACAGTTTAAGGATGATGGGTTGATCTTCTGTTGAGTTTTTTTTGTTCTTGTCAAAATATTTTGATGTAATTTCAGAGATACAATATCAAGCAAGTGCTCACTAGACAGCAAGGGAGGATGAGTGAACACAAGAAATGCAAAACATCCTAACTTTTACACAATAAAAATCAAGTCTCCAATATTATTATTTCTGCTCTAAAAAATAATACTAAAAGAGATAATGCATTTGGGTACAATAATGCAGATGAAGCATTATTTGAATGAAGCCTGAAGCATCCATATTTTATTATCTGTAAAACTCAGAAGGTCATCATATTCATTAAGTCAGGGATGGTGCCAGTTGTTTTAATGCCTGCTGTTAACTCTAATCCTCATTGTAACTCTTGTTCCTCACAGAGTTTCTGTCACCAGAAAAAGAAATTTGAAATTCTCGTGTCACTCATAGAAAGAGAAACTACTCTTAGGTTATAAAAAACAGATGGCAGACATTTTGCAGCATTATTTGGAACCACACCTCTGTTGAGTAGGTCTGTTAGATGTCAGGAACATCAAAGTGCAAGCCATAGTGGCAATGAAAGTGCCTGTAGTTTATACTTATGGTTTTTTTTAATTTTTTTTTTTTTTTTTTTTTTTTTTTTTTTGAGTTGGAGTCTCACTCTTTCACCCAAACTGGAGTGCAGTGGCCGCTCCCGGCCACCGCAGCCTCGACCTGCTGGGCTCCAGCGATCCTTCTCCCTCAGCCTTCCCAGTAGCCGGAATTACAGGCGCGCGCTACCACGCCCGGCTGATTTTTTGATTTATTGTAGAGATGAGGTCTCACTGCCCAGGCGGGTCTCGAACCCGCGGGCTCAGGCAATCCACTCACCTCAGCCTCCCAAAGGCGCAGGATTACAGGCTGAGCCACCGATCCCGGCTTATACCTATGGTTTTAATGTGGAATAAGTTCTGTTAAGATAAATGCATATCTTAAATAATTACTAATCCAATAACTGTTTACCAAACCCTAATATGTGACAGACACTATGCAATGTTTTGATATACAGGATATACACAAACTCACACACACAGAGACAAAATATTAGACCAGACTAACAAGGGACAGTTTCGTTAAATAAATACACTGCAACTTTATGCTACATGGCCTAATAAACATAATTAATGGGAAAATTAATCCTACGTGCAAACCAGGTAATTCATCTTTGAGAAATACATTTGCCTAGTGATTTTAAAGATATGCTTCTGTTCTTTAAGCATCCAAAAAGATATTTTCTAGATTATTGATTGAATAGTTTGATAGGTCAAAAAATACATATATATAAATACACATAAAGACACACATATATGTACCTATATATGCCTTCCATATGTACCATATAATTTCCTTCCTTCCTTAATTCCTGTTTTCCTTCCTTCTTGTCTTTCCTTTCTTCCTTTATTTTTTCATTTTATTAAGAAATTAATGACTTTAAACATTTTATTTTAAATATATTTTATAACTATTTGGGAGACAAGTGTCCATGAAAATCTCTTATATTTTATATTCTATTTGCTAGTACAAGGTAAAACTTGGACACAGATGTTGTTTACTGTATTTGACTTTTAGGTAATAGACAACCTACTATAACAGAAGAAGCATTGATATAGGAGAACCAAGTTCTGATCCTAACTTTGCCACCAGGTCAGTATCTGTCATGAATACAACTTCATGTTTAATATGTTCTCTAGCCTCTTCATCTTTAAAAAGATATGTCTGAACTCCATAATTCCAAAAATTATGTGCAGATACAAGATTCTACATTTTAGGAATCATTCTAATTTTCTGTGTTCTATTTTTCGACCTTATGAGTATATTTAAATTATGACCAAAAAACCCTTCAGAAGCCATAGGAAAATGGACAATAGAAAAATCTAAATTTAAATGATAGCAAAATGACAAAGGCAAAACGATTTTTGTCATTTTAGAGGTCTAGAAAATTCTGCTTTGATTATATTTCTTTTTTTTATTTTAAAGATGTGGGGTACAATTCAGTGTTAGGTATACAAACGATTATATTTCTGAAGCATATAAATTTTAAAAAATATCAGAGATCAGGTAATTCCAACAGTTCTTGTAGAATATGAGGGGAGACCCCCCAAAAAAACCCCTGGAATTTATTTATTAAAAATACGTATCTATTCTTACATGTTTAAACTTCAGTCATCTTCAAAGTACTCTCCATTTGATGCAATACACCTACTGTGATGCTTTTTCCACTGCCCAACACAGTTTTTGAATGCATCAATTTTGATGCTTTTTAGTGCTTCTGTCACTTTTTGTTTCACATCTTCCACATTAGCAAAACATTTCCCTTTGAGGACTTTTTTCAACCAGAGAAGCAAAAATAAAAATTGCTCAGGGCAAGATTGGGTAAATAGAGAGGGTGGGGCACCAGGATTATGCCATTTTTGCTCAAAAACTGCTGAATACTCAGCTGGTGTGGGAGGATGCATTGTCATGATGGACGAACCAGTCATCTGTTTACCACAACTTTGGATGTTTCTTTTGCAAATTGTGACTCAATCTTCTCAAAACTTCCAGATCAAAACTTTGGTCAACCATTTGAGAGAGGAGATATGCAGAAGCTGCCTAGGCAGAGGGAGGGGGTAGAGTCTTGAGGAGACTTAATACCTGTGGGAACATCCCCTGCACCACCCCTTTTATATAATTGTTGACTGGAAATGTGGTTAGTGAACATCTTTTCAACCCAGGTTGTACTGCTAAAAGGGACTTTTTGCTGCTTAAACACAGGCTCAGTAGCTTAAGTAAATGTTCTAATTTGACCTTGGCTTACTATAATATTATTAACATTGCATTTACATTGTAGTTCCCTCCCCCAATGGGCCTTTCTGTGGTACTTATGGTTTGTATTCAAGATGGAGTAACTTTGGCCAAGGACCCACATGCCCTATATGAATTGTGTCTCAGGAAGTAAGGGGCAATTGAGATGTAAATGAGAGAAAGCCCGCAGAAAAGATAAGATAAAAACCACAAAAAATGCTCCTAGCTCTAGGTAACCCATTTCAGGCTCCCTTGCTTCCCTGGAGAGAGATTTTTCCTTATTAAACTCCTTCTTTTGGTGTTTGTGTTCTTTAATCTTTTCAGTAGAAGGACAATAATCCAACACGGCCGGTTTAAACTGACAGTGGAGTTCAAAACTCCTGCAGCAATTTGATTCGGAGGAACAAATTCCAAGGATACTACAAGGAGCCTGCCCACCAAAAGTTAATTTCGTTTTGGGGACTGAGGTGTAGTTCCCCCTCATATTTCTGTAAGCCTTTGTCAAGTTTATAGTCAATTTAATTGTGAATTTCCCTTTAACTTTTGTATTTTATATTTTTACCTTAAATATTCTATTGTTCTGGATGAACAACTCTCTAAGTAGTTTTGTTTGAAATATTACATTTCTACAAGTTTTGATATAGAGTGGAGAGACTTCTTCCAACATATCGTATGTTTTCATCACTGCCAGGTGCAATGAATCAGTCCATTTGAAAACTCCAATTATTAGCATCCCTTTCTAGGTGTTAGCTGTTACCCAGATCCCTTTCTAGGTGTTAGCTGTTACCCTGATTTTCTGTTTTCTTCTCTGGCAGAGAGTAGATATCTAACAGTATTCATTTTCTTTTTCAGTTATTTCCTATAAAACATATTCTGTTTTTTAGAATAATGATATCTGTTTTTGAAAAGACTGTATCTTGCTGTTCATCATTTTAAAAAATGAAACAAGTTTTAAGGACAACTATATATGTGTGATTTCAGATTAGGAGTTCAAGGTTTGGAACCTAGATCAGTGCTTATTGGTTTTTCGTATTTTCTTATGCAGATTTGAAACTACTGGACTAAAAAGGAGACATAAATTTTGCTTATGGATTTTTTTGTGCAAGGTCTGCACAATTAAATTATATTGAGTCCCATAAAGGAATTTTCAGTGAAATTGTATCTTATTGATTCGATAAATATTTATTTATTGTATACTATGTTCTAAGCTGGATGCCAGAGACAGTCAATGTAAGCATCATAGGGTTCCAAGAGTAAACAGAGAAGAATAATTCAATTACTTGGATGTCTGAGGGAAGCACTGACTAGGGAAGTCTTTAAGTTAAGAGATGAAGAGTAAATTAGAATTATCTAGATGGGGCAAATAACTGTCATTTCCCTCTTCTGTAGCAATGCTTTTCTCCCAGGATAATAAGAAATGCTAGAGTAGTTAATCTCTCTCACTAGGTATCCATCCTCACACCACACTTCCATCACTCTTTCCTAACAACTCCTGCTCCTAGAACATATTCAACAACATTCAAGCCATCTCTCCCCCACCTCATTATCATTACTTACTAATCTTTAGGATACTTTTTTACTTGTTTTGGAACATTAAATACTGCCAATTATTTTTCTACCTTTTGTCCCATCATCATTCTCAAGATCTTACAAATTAATTCGTGTTCTTAAACTAACTTTACAAATCATAATTCCCCAAATTGATACCCTGCCACTGTATTCAATTTTAGTTAAAACATTTCTCTCTCCTATGTATAAATATGATTTTTGAAAAGTGTTGATTATCAATTGACTTTATTAACACTTGTGATTATATAACCCTTTCATACTTTCTTATCATCTTTATTCTTGACCTTTTTTGCCTCCCTCCCAAGGCTGCACACAATCAATAATGTTATTTATCTAGGCATCCAGGGTAAAGGAATCTTCCCCGTTGAGAGGCTAGGATAGGCTGGTTGCACTCATTGCCATCTCAGGAACTAAAGGCAATATAAATGCCTATTGAGGATATCAAAGTGAATGTGGATAAAACAAGTCCTTGGAAAGTGCTGTAGGTATACAATGAAGAAATGAAATGTGACCATCAGGTCTAAAAGAGAAGATTTAAGCCGGGCTCGGTGGTTCAGCCTGTAATCCCACGCCTTTGGGAGGCTGAGGTGAGTGGATTGCCTGAGCCTGCGGGTTCGAGACCCACCTGGGCAACTTGGCAAGACCCCCATCTCTACAATAAATCAAAAAATGAGCCGGGTGTGGTAGCGCGCGCCTGTAGCTCCAGCTACTTGGAAGGCTGAGGCGGAAGGATCGCCGGAGCCCAGCAGGTTGAGGCTGCGGTGGCCAGGAGCGGCCACTGCACTCCAGTCTGGGCGACAAAGCGAGACTCCAACTCAAAAAAAAAAAAAGGAGAAGATTTAGGTATGTATAGGTTATAGCAAGGTGTTGATGTATAAATATAAAATAAAACAGAAGCTATTATCTTAAGAAAGGAAATAAGACTTTGAAGTATTAACATGAAACGAATCTTAATTCTCTTTGATTCGCATTTATTTCAATTTAACTGCTTGTTATATCAGAATGCAAGGCGGCCTGAAGTTTTACATTTGGGTCAAACACTAGATTTTCTGAATGTCTGATATTATGATCTGCTCATTGTATCAATCTCATGAATCTACAACTTATAGAATCATTGCTACTTATTTCGTTTATTTCTCTCACTAGTGTTGTAGGATTGTTTAGTATTTCTAGAAAAAAAATGAAGAGTAGGACTTCATTTTAGATTTGTCCTCTCTAACCCCAACTATCATTTTCTTTACAATTATGTCTGCTTTTTCTACTCATTTCACTCTCAGTTCACTCACAATTCCTTTATTCTCAGTCAAAAAGAATTGCTTTTTCTTATATATCTAAAATATCTTATTTGTTACCCAAAATTTATCTCCTCAAATCCTTAAAGAAGACATAAAAATCTTTTTTCTTTTATTAGATTTACCTTCTGTCCCAAAGCTGTGATATACAGATATTTCTGTTTCCACTTATCTTTTCTAATATATTTTTTATAATATTCTGCAGCTAATCTAGATACAATGATAAATAGCTATAACCACTCAATATAAGTGTAAAACTCCATATTTTAAGCTTTTATCCTATCCTGCCTTACAAATTCTCTTTTCCAACATATTCCTAGGTATCTCAACAAGGTAATCATGCTATTACCTAAAAACTGTATACTATAAAGACGTTTATCTTCCTTCTCCCAATTTATTCTATCTACTCTGTGTCCTTTGTTAGGTGATGAAACTAATATCTTCCCTTTCAAACAGTTTATATAATTTAAGCTTGCACTTGGCTCATCTTTTTCCTTACATCCCATGACTTTCAGACTTGCATGGGCATCTGAATTGTATGGGTGGTGGGCTCTACTATTACAACAAATTGTTGAGCTCTACCTTTAGATCTCAGATTTAACAGTTTTGTAAACATTTTTAAACATTTTCCAAAAATTCCTAGGTTGGACTGAAGCTGTTGGTCCAGGAGCCACACATTGGGTACTCTTACTTTAATGTCTTCATATAAGTCATCATCTGAATTTTTTTTTATTCTGCCAATGACATTTTAAAAATTCTTCTTTGCCTACAAAATAAAGTTACAGTTATGTGGTAAGGACTTAAAAAATCTTTGTTGGTCAAGTTCTAGTTTACATATACATTCCTCATAAATATCATACCCTCAAAACATATGTGACCCTCCAAGAGTTACTAATCGTTTCAAACATTTGTTCTTTCAAGCAGAGACTACCTTTTGGAGAAATTCCCCAAACCTAATTTAAAAGAAAACAAACAAAAACCAAAAACTACATACATAGATGCTTCAAATACCCTGAATGTCAATGCTCAATTTCTGTTTATCTTTTTGGACATTTCTACCTGGATATCTTGCTAGCTAGAAGCTCATATTTAGCAAAACTGGAACTGTTAAGGGTATCAGATACTATGTAGTCATTTTAACATTGCTTAGCCTTGTCATGTTTTTCTTTTCTTTTTTATGTTAACTTTAAAATTATATATATATATATATATACAGAGAGAGAGAGAGAGAGAGAGAGTTAGAGTCTCACTCTGTTGCCCAGACTGGAGTGCAGTGGCCGCTTTTTTGATTTTATTGTAGAGATGAGGTCTTGCCTGCCCGGGTGGGTCTCGAACCCATGCGCTCAGGCAATCCACTCACCTCAGCCTCCCAAAGGCGTGAGATTACAGGTTGAGCCACCGAGCCCGGCTTTGAATTTTATATTTTAAAGATATGGAGTACAATTCAGGGTTAGGTATACAAATACTCATTATGCAGGTACCCTTGTTGATGAGGTGTCCCCCCCTTCCTTAGGCAGATTCTAACTACTACCAACCCCAACTTCCTGCCCCCACCGCCCGCTCCACTCCCCGCAGTTTCCTGCTACTGTCAGTTATTTTCTTATAGTATTACAATAGTTGTTCAAGGTCTGCTTATGAGTGAGAACATGTGATACTCAGTTCTTTGTTTCTGTGAAAGATTACTCAGTATATAGACTCTAAGTCCATCCAGGTTGCTGCGAAGCTCATGATTTTGTTCTTCTTTGTGGCTGCATAATATTCCATCGTGTATATGTACCACATTTTTAAAAATCCAGTCCTCTACTGATGGGCAGCATGGTTGGTTCCATGTTCTTGCTATTGTTAAGGGTATTAGCCATTATGTAGTCATATCCCCCCCCCCCAGAGTTCCTAACCCATTGTCTTAATAAATATGTATCAATAAAGTTTTGAACAATCATAAATTTTAAAAGGACCAAAATGGTTTTAATACAAAGAGCAGTCATTTTAACATTGCTTAGTCTTGTCCTGTTTTTCTAGCAGTTCACTTTAATTTACTCTCTGACCACTAGTCAAGGAAGTAGCTGCTGATAACTGTTTTACAACCCACCTTTTTTTTTTTATTAAATAGCCTGCCTTTCTATTCTAAGTATTCATTTCCAGTCATAAGAAAAAGTTAGCCTAATCAGCTCTTTGTGACCTTATGACACAGACCACCAAATCAATATGGCTACAGTCATGTGACTGGCCCACCCATCTGGCTAATGTCCGTCACTTGATGTCAGTTCCTGTGCTTACCGGTCCCCTTTTGGATGACATGAAAAACCCACCAACCAATCATCTTAATGACCAGCCTCCATCAAAGGGACGGTTAAAAGGCACTGAACTTCAAACACACATGTCCATTCCTTTACTAAGCTCTGGTCTAGCCATGTGGTTCTTTGAGCTATGGTCACCATGTTTTCCTAGCTTTGGCCCCCTCCCCTACCTTGGAGAGGTGAATCTCCTCTCTTTCTCTCTCTCTGTCTAATTTAGTATCTAAATAAACTACATTTTCCAATCTAACTTCTGTGCAATTCTTTGCATCTTTAGTGTGGCACCAGATTGAAGACCCTTCTCACCCCCTCACCCAACCAAAAAAGTAGAAAAAATAAGAGATACTGGCAGCTGTTGAAAGTATCTAGGTTGAAAGTATGGAGAACCAATAACACCTTCAATCTTTTTTTTTTTTTGAGTTGGAGTCTCACTCTGTCACCCAGACTGGAGTGCAGTGGCCGCCCCCAGCCACTGCAGCCTCGACCTGCTGGGCTCCGGCGATCCTTCCGCCTCAGCCTTCCAAGTTGCTGGAACTACAGGCACGCACTACCACACCTGGCTAATTTTTGATTTATTGTAGAGATGAGGTCTTGCCAAGTTGCCCAGGTAGGTCTCGAACCCACGGGCTCAGGCAATCCACTCACCTCAGCCTCCCAAAGCGAGGGATTACAGGCTGAGCCATCAAGCCTGGCTAACACCTTAATGACTACATGTTACAGGGTATTTTCTCAGATGAATACAATTATTGTTTCCTATTAAAGAAAACCAATATTGTTTCCTATTAAAGAAAACCAATATTTTTGCCACTTGTTAAAAGCAGCAAGGCAAACTCCATTCAGGACAATGGGGACAACTGCAATGAGATTTTACAGTGGAAAGAGAGATTGGGCTTAATTCAGTGAGGGCAAACTGAGGTTTATAGCTAAAAAAGCAGGATGGGGAGCAGTGAATGAAAAATTACTATGATGAAACATCACAGTAGGAGATCCTTACTAGACCCACTCACAGGCTTCTTGCTGGAAACAGGCTAGGATGGTAACAAAACATAACACTGAGGATGAGAGATGAGGAATTTAGTCAGATATCTAGGGTGGGGCATTTTCTCTAGACTGTCCAGAAGGATTCTTATGGAAACTGAACTAAATGGGCCAAGGACAGAGCCCAAAATAGGGGCCTTGAGGCGTTAGAGGACTGGTTAGGTCAAGATGTCATTTGCAGCCTTAAACATGATATCTTTTATAATAAAAAATATATAAGTAGGAAATTATTTTCCTAAACACATGAGGCAAAAGGAACTGGTGTAACAGTACATTATGTTCTCCCTCTAAACAAAACTCCTCTAAAGCATGGGACTTTAGAGTTGCTAAGGCAGAATTAGGAGACATTCTTTCTGCCTTAAAGAAAATGTTTCCACACGGAGAAGCTAAACAATGAATACAAGTTGCTCTGAACAAGGAAATTACTAATTTTTTACTAATCAGCAATATATTCTTCAAGAAGAAAACCACTATTGAATCATATATCATAAATCATAAATTTGAAGAAGCTACTCACACCTGAAGAATGGTCCACTTCCATGCGCAGACACCCTTGCTTTTTTGTCTTTTTCCCAACCATTTTTTTCCTAAAGTTACATGATATTGAAAATGGCCTCATATCGACTGCTGTTCTTCAGAGTAGAAAAGAACTTGCTTTTATTTTTTTTAATCTCTCAGTTGTCTTTCATTGCAGAAGAAAAGAGGGAACATTTTGCATGCTCTTCTATAGGAGTTGTTCTTTTGAGAGCCTTCTTTATTCTGATTTCTGTTAGTTTCTCTGTAGTATCCTGTTGGATCTTATAAATGTCAAGGGTGTCAACCACCTGAAAGCCTTTGAACTCCCTTGTAACTTCCTTTCCTATAGTTATTCTCTGATTGTTAAACTAACTTCCCATTGATCTGTTTTTCTCCCTCTTTTAAACTTCCTCCTATGCTAGTCATTACCTCTGTTTACCCACTCAACTACTAACTCCCATTCTCTTTAAACTCCTTTTTATTAGGAGTCATGCTGACTCTGCTGTGCTCTCATGCTGTCTTTTGACAGCTGGTCTCTCAAAGCTTTAGATTATTGATCATCCTGCAGATGATAAATTAAGCTGAAGTTCCTCTTTTTCACTTCCGATGTTATTCATTTTAGGTTTGAATTCAGCATTTCCAATATGTTTTACACTATAGAAAGTATTACATGCATTAGTTGATGGACATCTATTAACAACCAGTAAACTCAGAAAGAACCTACAGAATGTGAGACATCCAATGACCTTGATTTTATCTAGTATATAACTTAAATGAGAAAGATGAGACTCAGAAATATATATATGTATATTTTTAACTCATTATTATTATTTTTTTTGAGTTGGAGTCTCACTCTGTCGCCCAGACTGGAGTACAGTGGCCACTCCCGGCCACTGCAGCCTCAACCTGCTGGGCTCTGGTGATCCTTCCGCCTCAGCCTTCCGAGTAGCCAGAATTACAGGCGCGTGCTACCACACCCGGCTAATTTTTTGATTTATTGTAGAGATGAGGTCTCGCCTGCCCAGGCGGGTCTCAAACCCGCGGGCTCAGGCAATCCACTCACCTCAGCCTCCCAAAGGCGTGGAATTACAGGCTGAGCCACCGAGCCCGGCTGAGACTCAGGAATATTAAGTGATATGGAATAGGTTTAAGTCGTAAGTTAGTAAATGTTCTAGGAAAAAAGATTAGGTTTTCTAATTGTTGATTTAATGATTTTTCTACTTTTCTATTCTATATAACATGTTCATAAATCTAAATATTAATAACCAGCATTATTTAATAATAATCTATAAAACTTTTGTCTGTAGTACTAAACAGTATTTAATGTAATAGAAAAATACTCTATTTTTATATTTTATTATTATTAAATACTTCTGTGTAATAATGAAAACTAGATAGTATCTCAAAACCAAAGACATTAGTAGATTACCAATTAATTAAATATTGGAATGTGATCTACTATTTTTCTTTGAGTTTTATAACTTTTTTCTTTTTCTTTCTTCTTCAACAAGAAAAGTAATTAATCACTTCTTTGAAATAGTACAAATATTTTGTTTTACATTTACTTTCAGTTTCCCTTCATTGTTTACCTAAAGGAGGAAAGATTTCCTCCACCTGTTGGAGTCCCTAGTGGAATCTGAGAATAAAATTGACCAGGAGATGGACAGAAGAAAGTTATACAAATTTATTTAATAAGTTACATGTGGCACAAAAGCCATCATAAGAAACCAATGACCCCAATAAACAGAGAAATCTATGTATTCTTATTATTTTTTTATCAACAGGGTCTCGCTCTGTCACCCCGGCTGGAATACAGTGACAGGATCATAGCTCGCCAACCTTGAACTCCTGATTTTAAGCAAGCCTCCCACTTCAGCCTCTGCAGTACCTGGGACTATGCCACCACTCTTTGCAATTTTTATTTCATTTTTGTAGAGGCTAGGTGTCACTATGTTGACAATCTGGTTTTGAACTTGTGTCTTTAGGCGGTCCTTCTGCTTTGGCTACCCAAAGTGTTGGGATTACGGATGTGAGCCACTAAGTCTGGCCCTGTATAGTTTTAGCAAAGTTTGATAGAGATTGAATAGTTGTGAAGAAGTTTGGTCAACAAAAGGAATTTAGATAGGCCTTTTTGTCTTCAGATATCGGGACATCACTTCCCTCTAGGTATAGGGTAGGCACTTCTCACATGGGGGGTCTTATGACCTGGTTTAGAGGGAGATCAGAGAATTAATTCTAGATTTTATGGTTTGCTTTAGGGGAGAAGGTCAGGTAATTCCTTCGAAGTTTTAAATTCTGCTTCAGGGGAGAAGGACAGGAGAAGCATTTTTCTGTTTCTGTTACATTCTCAAATTTCTTTTGGCTTAGAATACTCTATATGACAAGGTGTGTGTTTTGGGGTAAAATGTTCTGAACCCCTTTATTTAAAAAAAATGTTTTTGATCCTAAGCTTCTTGGCTTGAAAAACTGTTGAAATTCTCTAGTGGTGAAAGAGTAAACAACTTGAAATATTAAACTGTTACTCTGGAGATCAGTCGGTTTCACACCATAAAGTCCTCATAAGAGTTGGATCCATTTGTTCCCCATTTTGAAGATCTAAGCCAGTTCTTGAGGGCCAATACTGATTTTAAGGGAAAAGAATTACACTCACTAAGATGTATATTTTTAAAAACTACATCTATAAAACTTTGAATTCAGGACCATCTTTGCTAGGGACATTTTTCTTTGATTCTAAAACCAACTTCTTATTTGTTCCCCAGGAGTAATAAATATCTCCTTGTAATTATGTTCTTTGCTTGCTTGCCTTTTATATCTCTACAACTGGTTTTCTGAATCATTGTAGTCCAATTGTTAGGGGCTCAAATCACTTCATTTTGCTTCAGCTACCTCTAACGTTATAGCTTTCCATTTTGTAGTTAAATATTCTTGTGTGAGGAATACCATAATCTAAGCCTACTGGAAGAACTCAAAGATGATTGGAGTCTGGTTGTTGCCATTGGCCATGCTTTGAAATAGTGTCAGGGCTGGGCTCGGTGGCTCAGCCTGTAATCCCGCGCCTTTGGGAGGCTGAGGTGAGTGGATTGCCTGAGCCCGCGGGTTCGAGACCCGCCTGGGCAGCGAGACCTCATCTCTACAATAAATCAAAAAATCAGCCGGGCGTGGTAGCACATGCCTGTGATTACGGCTACTCGGAAGGCGGAGGCGGAAGGATCACCGGAGCCCAGCGGGTCGAGGCTGCGGTGGCCAGGAGCGACCACGAACTCAGGCCTGGACGACAGAGTGAGACTCCAACTCAAAAAAAAAAAAAAAAAAAGAAATAGTGTCAGGTACAGGAATGAACATCTCGCAAGCTTCATCATTTGTAACAATGTTTTTCAAGTTGTAAATCCTAACATTTTAACTTTCCCCATCTCTTTGAACTTAAATGGAATTGAACAATAACAGATATGTCATTTTAAAAAGTTCCATCAGACTTTGAATTTGGTTTCATTAAAAATGTTTCTTTTTAAAATTTATTTTTTATTTAATAACCAACCTGGCACTGAATTATGTATACATATGGTGGGGGGGACACCTCAATAACCAGAATTCATTTATTAAAAAAATTGTTACTTATCTTACATGTCTAAATTTCAGTCACCTCTCAAAGTACTCTCTGTTTGATGCAATACACCTACTGAGATGCTTTTTCCACTGCTCAAAACAGTTTTTGAACTCGTTAATTTTGACGCCTTTTCGTGATCCTGCCGTTTTTGTTTCACCTCTTCCACATCGGCAAAATGTTTCCCTTTGAGGACTTCTTTCGTTGCTGAAACAAGCAAAAAAGTCGCTCGAGGTGAGATTTGTGAATATGGAGGATGAGGCACGGGGATCATACCCTTTGTGGTAAAAAAAAAAACAACTGCTGAACACTCAGCACATTGTGGGCAGGTGCTCTGACATGGTGGAAGAGGCAGTCACCTGTTTGCTACAACTCAGAATATTTCTTCTGCAAATCTAACCAACTTTCTCAAAATTTCCAGATAAATTCTTTGGTTGACTGTTTGATTGGGAGGAACAAATCCCTGCCCTCCAAGAGATGATTTCAGTTGTGTGTGTTTTTGTTTGGTTGCCCCTTATTCATTCATATATATACACAAATTTTAATCTGTTTTTTGTGTAGATGGATCCATTTAGTTAAATCTCTTAAAAGTAACCTATGCTTATATATCTACCGTTGTAGTTATTATGTTATTATAATATAATGTTATTTTACAGCTGTAAAACTTCTCCTTTATCTGGAGTATTAATTCCACAATCATGATTAATAAACTTGAAACTCATACTTTATAATTTCAATTCAAATTGTATTTGACTTTATTATATACCTAAAAATAGTTGGAAAGAAACAAGTTTTGTTTTATTTTTTGTTTTGTCCTTTCTTAGAAATTAATTTATTTATCCAAAGATAAGAAATAATAAAGTGCCATAATTTATATTTAAACCAGTGAAAAGTTCTCACAGTAAAGTCCGTAGACCAACATCATTAGTATCCTAGAGGAACTAGTTAGAAATGTAAATTATCTGGCCCCAACCCAGACCTACTGAATTATAAACTGGTGTAGCCCAACACTGTTTTAACCTGCTTTACAGGTGATTCTTTTGCAGTACAATTTTAGAACCATTGGCACATGAAAAAACAAAAACTCTTAATGAGAAATTAATCTATTCCCAAACAGTAAGAACCAACAGAAACTTCATTTAAAAGGCAAAATTGTGTTTACAGGGAAAAAAAAAAAATATATATATATATAAAAGGCAAACACATTTTTCATGAATTTTTTTTTTTTAATTCCAAAATGTTTTTGTTTTCTATAATTTTGGAATGCACTAATAATTCTAATGGAAGGTATAATGGAAATTTGAATATTGGATCTCATATGATACTCTATTCTTGTTGAATATTGTGACTTTAATTAAAGGGTCAGGTTATACATAATTATCAATGGCCAGTTTAGTACTCGTAAACAAAAGTATTAATCTGAAAAAAAACATGGAAATGAATATTTAGCAATTGGCTTCTTTGAGAAGAATTTGAAAATGCGGCTTGTTTTTTGGGCAATAAATATATTAGCCCTGCTCTAATAAAACTCACATTTTTCTCTCTGCTTACTGAATGACTGCTCAAAAGGCAAAGATCAAGAGCTTTGCTTAGTAAACAAGAATCAACAAACTCACAGCAGGTGTTGCCAGCCTGATATTGGAGTTTCACAAGAAACAATTTAACCACATAAGTGAAAGCAAGAAGAGGGGAACTATTCACTTTAATTTATTATCTTTTGTGGCTATTAAGAAATTCATAGTCATTTGAGAAAAATTTTAATATTTTGTCATTGATTCTGTAAATAAATCTATTCTTCTAACTTAGGGCTGATACTGTGTTACTGGGTGCTGAAAACATAAAAGATAGATGCACTGAACTCAGTGTCTTCTTATAAGAAATTGTTAAGAGCAGTTATTAGAGTTGACCAACAAACAGATCCAAACCTCTATGAGCTATTTAAAAAATTGCCATGTGGGAAGTACACAAGTATAGAAGTCCAAGTTTTCATTCAACAAACATGTATTGACAACCTTCTGTATGGTAAGAGCAGTGGTTCTCAAAGTGTATGCCCAAACTGGCAGCATCAGAATTACCTGGAAACTTATTAGACATGATAACCCACAGGTGTGCAACTCTAGATCCGTTTAATAGAAACTGAGACTGGGACCAGCAATCTGAGCTTGTTAAAATCACAGAAGTTTCCAGAACACATTATAGTTTAGAATCATTATCCCAAAGTAAAGTATTATACTACTTCCTGAGTATACCGAGATGGAAAGATAGGCTGGGAGGAAGGAAGAGAACAAGAAGTGTGGGAGAAAAGGGAGATAAATAATGAAAGATGGATGATGGTTGGATAAAGTACAATTCCTACTTTCAATTTATTCACAATTTAGGAGAAAGAGAGATATATATTGGTGATAAGTGTAAATTTCATAGGCTTCAAGAAAAATATTCTTTGAGAACACTATTGGACTGAAAATACCTGTAAGTTAGTGGAAAAAGCTAGACTTGAATGAGATCTTGTGAAGGGGATTGCTAAATAGATTACAGATAAGGGTCTATCTCTGATTGTATATACTTCACCTTTTCTCTGCCTCAGAATTTAGACTGTTTTTCTGTATTTGGTTTAGTAAACAAATTATGATTACTTATTATTTGTACTGAAACAGTGTTTGTCATCATTAGAATAGTAATGAATATGATCCAAAGCAATTGAATAGATATTTTATGTTTCAAAGCATTTCTTTATGCTTCATTTCAACTTAGTTTCAAAAGATACTTCTGTGTATTAAAATGATTAGTCATAATTTTTCTTTGTCAAATAAGGAAACTGAAACATGGAAATATTGACTAGTCATCTCTAACTGCAGGGGCTGCTAATGGGTAGAGTTAGGACTTAATGAAAATTCTCTCAACATAATCTCTAGGAATTTCCCTTTACTGATATTCTATTTCTTCACACAACTAAAAATAAGCACAACTTCACTCAAATTTTGGCTACCAATAAGAAGCTTAGCTTATATTTTTCTCATAAGAATGCAATCAAATAAAACATAGGGCATCTAAAAACACTTTCCAAGTAAATATAAAATAGGAATAAAATAATTTATCATTAAATAGATTTGAAGGTAAAGAATAACTCATACAGCCCAATATTCTTTATGAAGCAATCAACACAAAATATATGGACTTTGTTGCCCAATTGTTAAATAGTTAAATCTTAGGAAGTCTATTTATATTTCTTATAGTACTTAACCATGCAGACTCCTAGTTAAATCCTGAGTTTTATTATTATTATTTATTAACTTATTTAGAGTAGGAGACTCACTTTATCACCCAGGCTGGAGGGCAGTGGCAGTCTTATGGACATCACAGCCTCGACCTCTTGGGCTCAGGTGATCCTATTGCCTCAGCCTTCCAAGTAACTGGTACCACAGGTGAGCACCAACATACCTGCCTAATTGTTTAGTTTATTGTGGAGATGAGGTCCTGCCACGTTGCCCAGGCTAGTCTCAAACCCCTCGACTCAGGCAGTCCTGTCACCTCTGCTTCTCAGAATGCCGGGATTACAGGTGTGAGCCACTGTGCATGACGAGTTTTGTTATTAAGTCTTTAATTTCATAATTTCAAAATGAAACTCAGCAAATTAAAAAAAATCTACCGCTGGGCTCGGTGGCTCAGCCTGTAATCCCGCGCCTTTGGGAGGCTGAGGTGAGTGGATTGCCTGAGCCCGCGGGTTCGAGACCCGCCTGGGCAGCGAGACCTCATCTCTACAATAAATCAAAAAATCAGCCGGACGTGGTAGTGCACGCCTGTAGTTCTGGCTACTTGGAAGGCTGAGGCGGAAGGATCGCCGGAGCCCAGCAGGTCGAGGCTGCGGTGGCTGGGAGCGGCCACTGCACTCCAGTCTGGGCGACAGTGTGAGACTCCAACTCAAAAAAAACAACAAACAAACAAAAAAAATCTACCAATATCTAAAAAATCCCAAGAAATATAATAAAATGGTTCAATATCAAGAATTCTATCCTAAAGTACATAGAAAGGTTTTTTTTTAATATTCTTACTTTACTCTGAATAGCTATTTTATTAATCATGTGCTAAAAATATTTCTAAACACTCTAATATAATTTGCAATAATGCTAGTCAAAGAATTGATTGTTCTTCTCTATTCCCAGTATATGTTGGCATTAACTGCTTATTGTTTCAGATTATTGAAATTAAATGGACACCATTTGAGGTTCTAAACGTGTCATTAACATTAAAGTAATCGATTGAGGAGTACAATTTTAATAAATAAACATTTTGTCAACACTAAAGTTTATTTTGTCAGAAAATTCAATATAAAAATTTTAACAAATTTTGAAAATTGAATGGTTTTCTCTAACTTTATAAATGTCAACATAATGATGTTTATTCTCCATCTGTTTCACTATATCTCATATAGGTATTGCATATATTGACTAAATACATGGATTCTTTTTAAATGATCACTTGAGGTTTATATGTTACTTGACCAGTTATTTATTCAAAAAATATGTTAAAATAATTATGTGCAGGTTTTTGAGTCAGCAATGCATTTATTTTGCTTTATCTAAATATACTTTGCTGCAATTTGGAATAACTAACCCATTTTCCTGAATTGAAGATAATTTTAATGACTTTCACTTTAGAATAAAATGATATATTGAACATCACTAAGGCGTTTTGTTAGGTTAAAGATCTTGGTTGAACCCTCCAAAATGTTAGATTGAAATATATCGCAGGTGGGCCTCCAAAATGTTAGGTCAGATGTGCTGGGGTAGGGTTATGCAATCCAGTGCCACATGAAAGATGCAAAGAATTGTACTGTAATTAGATTGAAAAATATAGTTTATGTATAAAGTAAATTAGAGAGAGAGAAAAGAAGAGATTCACCTCACCAAGGTAGGGGAGGGAGACAAAGCTTGGCCTGGCCATAACTCAAAGAGCATATGACCACACCAGAGTTTAGCAAAGCAATGGCCAATGGC
>NW_007260334.1:199832-227886 GCF_000164805.1 Carlito syrichta
ATGAGAGGAGAGGAGAGGAGAGGAGAGGAGAGGAGAGGAGATTTATCTCTCTAAGATAGGGGAGAGAGACAAAGGTAAGAAACATGGAGACCATAGTTCAAGGAGTCACGTGGATACACCAGAGTTTAACAAAACAATGGCTACTGGCTCCTTGGAGCTGAATCCTTTTGAACTTTCCCTATGATGGGGGAAGGTCGCCAGGTGATTGGGTGGTAGTCGGCTTCATATCATCACAGAGGGGACAAGTAAACATAGATACTGATGTCAGGTGATCCATGGCAGGAAGATGGGTGGGTTAGTCACATGTTTGCTGCCATAGTGATGGGTTCTGTGTTATGAAGAGCTGATTAGGTTAACTTGTTTACAAAACAAGCTGGGAAGGGAGTGTAAAGCAGTTAACAACAGCTACCTCTGAGAAACCAGTTCTGTCCTTATCTAGTGGATTAGAGGGTAAATTAAGTGAACTCCTAGAAAGATATGACAAAGCTAAGCAATGTTAAAATGGCTGCTCATGGGCTATATTGACTTCATGTCATGTCCTTTTACTTTTTAAAGCAAAATTTTCTCCTGCATCAATGTAAGCATGCCACAAATAAATGTGGCCAGTCAGTATATGTATGTGTAAATGTGTGTTCTTGTGTGTGTATATAGGAGGTCATTACATTCTCTATTTCTAGTTCTAAATTAATCTTAAGAATTTCTTATAAGTTACGAACCCTAGCAAAATAACTTTATTACTGTTGCAACACTGATATCTGACAATAATAAATGAAACGATTGCTAGTTTTCCACAGGAACTTGAATTTTGTGATCATTTTAAATTTAAAAAGTAAGCATATATTGCATGTTTATTTGAAGAATCAGTACTTTTAAAAGTTGAATTCACCCTTTTTGAAATCCATTTGTTTAAATCTTCTTTTCAAAATGGCAATTTTCATGTATTATGTTCACATTATTTTCTATTTCTAGGTAAATAACAAAACAAAACACAATGAACAAACAAAAAAATTCAACAATAAGATTTTGTATTTTACTTCCTTAGTGTAGTGAGTTGAATGATATCCTTCTAAAAGATATGTGATTCCCAAAACTTGAAATATAGACTTATTTGCAATAAGATTATTTGCAGGGATAATTAAAGGAAGGATCTTTGGATCATTCTAAAATGGGGTGGACCCTAAATGCAATGACGAGTGTTCTTACAAGAGAGAATTGTTGAAAACACTGATATACAGGGGAGAAGGTTATGTGAAAATGGAGAAAAGCAGTAGCGTGATAGTATTTCTACAGACTAAGTAATGCCAAGGATTTCCAGCAGACACTCAACTGTAAAGACAGAGGCATGGAACTGATTCCCACTCAGAGCCTCCTTAAGGAACCAACCCTGCCATCTTGATTTCAGACTTTGACCATCTAGACTTTTGAGATAATAAATTTCTGGGTCTTTTTAAGTCATGAATTTGTGGTTAATTTGTTACTGCAGCCCAAGGAAATGTATACGCTGATTATGGATAATGAATCAATACTTTTCATAATTTCTGTGTCCGTCATGCATTGTCCACAAAGCACATTGCTACGAACGTAAATTGAAGTCAGACCACTTGTACGTTGGAAAAGTTTATTAAAATCTCTGTTACAAAACTATTACTGGGAAATTTTACTTCCCTTCTCACCTTTGGAATCAACTCAATTCTACTGGATCAGACAGGGTTCAGCAACAGCAACAACAACAACTTTTAGATATTTTAAAAAGAAAGTGATCTATACAGGGAATTATACAATTGTTAGGTGGGTGGAGGCAACAGGGTCTTGTCTAAATCTTCTTGAATAACTTTTAGTTTAATTAAACAATGATCTGCTGAGGGAAACTAAGACTTTGAGACAACATTTGGGTTATAGTTGGAATAAAATCTTCACCATTATAACACCTGCCTCTCAATATTCAGGAAGCTGGAGAGTGAAGGTCCACAGCTCTGGTTTAAGAAACACAGCTCAAATAGCTTACTAGCAGCCACAGTCAAAAATCTTAATTCAACCTTTTTAATTAATTATGAATGCATCTAATTGTCAGAACCAAAGTCAAAAAGTCCAACTTCTAGGTACAAGAAATTTTGTCAAATGTAAATTTCAGCTTCCTAAAGTCCCTACACGTAGAATCGTCCCAGACTTGGTTTAATGCCCTGCTGTTGACCTCCTGACATTTGTAAGAATTGAACAAGAAGTCCAACATTTTAATTTTGTATTAGACCTCCTAAATTATGAACTTAGGACTATCGCCACAATACAGCTTTGAAATGTTACCACCTCCTAATATTGCAAGGACATTTATTAAAGGTTTTCCTTTGTTACTCATCTCTCTAAACTTCATTTCCATGGATTCTGTTGTTATTTTGCTCCTTGCTCCATGATGGTGACTGTTGGCTGAATCACCGTGTGTTGCATTTTATCAGAATCCTAGACTTAGAGATATGCCAGCATCCACTTGTTACCTTTGCCTGGAGTTTCATGATACTCAGAATATCCTAAGACTTCTAAATCCCTCACTCAAAGCCAAATTATTCCGTGCCGAAATGTTCTGTCTTTTCAGGTTTTTTCCTTTTTGTCTCATATCCAATTACACTTGACATTAATGTCTTGTCTTAGAATACACAGATATCTGGTGCATTGAATCACTAGCATGATCTTTCCACCACTGACCAAGAAAGACAGTTGTGCACTTAGGTATGCCTTGCTCAACAGCTTTTCTCAGTTTATTTTGTAATTTAAAGAAGGATGCTGTGTGTGTTTTATAACTGTGTAAAAGGAGGCAGCTTGGAATTTGTTGTTAAACTTACTAATTAGGAAACCTAGAGCCCTTAGTTCATGTCCCAGTTGTACAGTTAAATACCCAAGAGGACTCTGAATAACTTCTTCTCCCTTTCTCTCAATCTATAAATTAGAGACTGTACTAAATGGCCTATAAGTTTCCTTCCCACTCAGATTTTTTTTTTTTTTTACAAATATGCTAACAAGCATAGTTAGTCCAATAGATTTTGTTATAAAGAAAAAAATACACTATTTTTCTCCTAATGGTGTACTGTAGATGCAGGCAATGATGACGGGTAGTCAAATGTGGCATGCTGTTTCCATTCTGTATGCCATCATGCTAAATAAAAGTTAATTTTAACTAAAAGACATACTGTGTTTGTTCTGCTTGACAGGAAACTAGTGCTAGCTTCTCAGTATTCACACAAGCAAACTGATATTAAGACCTGCTGCTGTGCTGAGGTTTAACTACTCAATTTCTGCAAAGAGGGATGGATCCAAGTTGAGGGAGAAATGATTAAAATAAAAAAAGGGAATAAATAGTAGCTTGAGAATGGTTGGGTATGAAACTGGTAAAATGACTTTTAGACAGTTTATCCCAAGCCACTGCATCCTTTGGGTGTCAAGGAATGCTATAAAAACTGTTGCTATAACAACACTAATTAATTATGGTGGGATTTCATGCCCTGTAGCTTAGAGCCAATTCATGGTGCTCTTATATGTCACACAAAATGTGGCAAACCTTTTTATGTTGAAGTACCTTGAGATATGATATGATGTGCAAGGTGGCTCTTAGTTAACCTGTGCCTGGGTTATGTCAATAATATCATTTTCATTGTAAGCAGAACCCTGGATATTCTTTGAAGTCAAAGGAAAATTTAGATAAAGGCAAAGATTTGTGGAATCCAGGTTACCACTAGTAATAAATTAAAGAGCTGAAAAAACCATGGCTGTCAATGTGCTTGTGGCAATTAGTCCCAGGGATTCCAAAATGACTACAGTAACCATCTGACAGAGAAATGAAATCCAATGTAAGCATTAAGAATCTGTGATATATATGAACTAGGAATATGTCCAAAACAATAAATAAAATTAGATTGCCCAGATGTCTGAATGTTACCTGGATATTGCAAAACATCATTGTCAATGTTCTAGTTACTGAATTCATATCTTCTTTTCCCTCCCCCAAATGCCATGTTTTCTGCAACATTACACAATAATCGCTACTGTGAAATACAGTGTACTAAAATCCGAACAATTTGTTTTTCTTGGGGGTATATAACCATGGAGTATCCCAAGCTATTACAAATTCCAAAGAAAGGTTAAAAGGAATTGTTAGCTTAATACATGATGTAAAAATCTCCAGCTAATTCATTTCTGAAAGACGTCTATTCGTCCCTAAGGTAAAGACAGCTGGTCAGATTAGATCACAGATCACTAAGTAACTTACTTGGTGAAAAGGAATTTGAACTCTCAGTAGTGTTTAAAACAACAATATTAACAACAACAAACTGTCTTGTAATGTAGATTAAAGAAAAGCAGACATTTAGAAGAGAAGGTGGACACTTCCCATTTAGCAATGTCGAACTTGATTCTTGTGTTCCAGCATCGGGCTGCCAGCTGTGGAAGGGGCTGCCAGCAACTGTGATTCCCCTGCAGACATAACAACAGCTGTAACACCACCTGTGTAAGGAGATGCGCTTGAGAGACGAGAGAATTACATTGACCTCAGGCTAGTTTTGTCTTTCTCTAATTTCTGCAACACTGTCAGATTTGAAAAAGAAAATCACTGTCTTCTGATATTGTCTCATCAGACTCTCACCCCCTGGTGCTCTCTGTAGGGCACTGGGTAGCAATCATAAGCACATAAATACAAAACCCATCAGTGAAAAGGACCTGAGCTCTGGTCCTTTTAGATAAATCTAAATTAGATGAAGGATGAAGGATTGACTCAAGGAACAGTTGTGATAACAAGGAGTAAAAACGACTAAGTGTCTAATGGTGGAGTTCATCATCATTTAACCTTAGGGAATCAGTGGTTATTAGTCAGGAGTTCCCAGGAGAGGTCTGTTTTAAACCAAAAGGAAAGAACTGAAAGTGATTTATTTTCTGATGTGAAATAGAAGGTTGTTGCAATACTATGAGAAGTTAGAAAAGAATATTAAACAATGTTTATATATATGATGTTTATGTATACACAATTGTATATGTACCATATCACACACACATACATATATGTATATACTATATATAATTACATGTATGATGTATAGTCAATGATGTAAATAATACATATGAAAGAGTTGAAACAGACTAATATTAACTTGATCAGAATAGAAATAAATAAGAGAGTATAACAAAGTAATAGAAGAAAGCAATATTGTGATGAATATCTTCAAGATCATCTATAGACAGACTAATAAGACAAAGGAAAATGAAATGAAAATTAAAATGATTGTTTTACATTACGAGAAAAATTATGCAGTCATTGTTATAGCCAAAGTCCCACTGATTTCAGCTGGGGCCTTGGGTGAGCAGGAAGACATATGTTTAATAGGTTACTTAGAGCAATGTTTATTTTACCTACAGTGTTCATTTTTGGTAAATTTAGAAAAATTCAAGAGAAGATAGTAACTGACAGATTTTTAAAAGATGCCACACCTATATTTTTAAGAAGGATAACAACTAAAAAATTTACAAGAGGATTGTGTTTCAGATGACTCATTTAAATTAATCACATTAGTATGTACCAGTGACTTTTATCAATTAACCAGAAATCTGAGTCTATCAGCAGAATTTATCCATCCATCTTTGCTGTGAAACTGGGAACGAATTTGTTTAAATTATTAGCCTTTTAATTTGCTTCATTTCATCTCCCATCTGAGAAGCCTGTTTATTTTCAGGCAGCTGCATATGTTGTCATGATTGATGAGATCTGCTACAGTCAAGCAAGCAGCCCTGGGTGACCAGTTTACCCTTCCCTGCTAGGGTTCCAGCTGCCAGTTGCCCCCATTCTGTGACAGCTTCTCCTTCTCCTCACCTTGTCATTGAGCCAAGATTGTACACTGTAGGAGTATAGGTAAGCATCTGCCTCCATAATCACTGCCAACAGCTCTCCATTATCAACTGCCAGGGGTGCTTCAAAGCAATGTGGAGTTCTTTCTCTTGACACAGGGACCAAATGTTTTTATGCCTGAAACAAACTCTTCTTTTGCTGGCTGGGGAACCTCACGTGTAAAGTGGTTTTTTTTTTGGTTTTTTTTTAAATTGCATCACAAATCACTACAGTATTATACAACAGGTCATATCATCCCCTACCACCACCGTTACCCACTACTGGTATTCTAGATTAGACTATGCAAAGACCTTCTATTTAAAGATAGGGATTTTTTTTCCTGATTATTATATTTGTGTATAGCAGAAACATTAAAGAGCTCTGTCAAGCATTTTCACCCCAGTGTAGTGTAAATTAAATCTACCTATAAAGGTGAATTCTCTTGCAACATCTGTCTCCTTCTGTTTGTGCAGCAGCAACATGTGTAGATCAAAACCAAATGAGAGAAATAATTTGTGTATAGCAACATTAAATGAATTCTACTGTTTTGGTTTTTAATTGTGTGATGTTAAAGTTTTTATTGTTAAATGATCTACTGTTGTAAGTTAATATTTATTGAGAGTCCGTAATAATCTAGAAACTGCATAGGCTATAAATAAAATGTGACTTCTGCTTTTTAAAGCAACTATACTTCCATAGTAATATATCATGGATTATACTTATGCATGTGACTGTGTATAATGACTATGAGACATATTTTTGATAATATAACATTGTTAGTTAGAATAACAATGAATTTACTTCAAAACACTTAAAAGAGGAAATGTTATACAGAACTTATTAAGATCAAAGACTTCTTCTGAGAAATAATTCAGTTAAATCTTGGTTGCTACGCCAGCTGCAAGATATTGAGCAAATTATTTAACTTCACAGATTATGTTTCCTTATCTCCAAGTGGTGATAATAAAACCTACATTGTGTGGTTGTTCTGGAAACTGAATAAGAATATGCATGTAAAGCTCAATTCGGTATTCAAAATAGAGCAGTTATTATTACTAAAGCAGTAAATGAAGAAAATAATGATTTCTTACAGATAGTTGTCGATATAGCCATGATCCACACTCTAAGAACTTTGTATCAGTTGTAGTTCATAAATACATCTGTGTATAAAAATAGATACAGCATATGAATATAGCAGTGGAAAAGAGCAGCTTTTTTTCTCATGAATCTTTGGACTAAAATCAATATATTTAATCTGAATTAGCAAGTCAGAGAAACTAGTATGATTTATCTCTTCTACAAAGACAGGTGCATATTAAGGCATCTATTTATATGTTGATTTCCTCTTTTGTGAGCTTGACACATAGCTGGTCTTTTTACCTTTTTGGAGTCTATTTTTCTCATGTGTAAAATGACCCACTGAATAGGTACAAATACAGAATACACCTGCACTTTCCAAGCCTTACTCTTCCTGTCTTTAAAAAATAACAGAATGTCTGTCCTCTGCTTGTGGAACTATTCAACTCTCTGTTAATTTAGCCAATGACAATATTCCTGTTTTTTGTTTTGCTTTGTTTTGTTTTTTTAGTTTGGGAAATATAGTTTATTTAAAAAGCAAATTGGTAAAGGAGCAAAAGAGGAGATTCACCTCTTCAAGGTCAAGGAGGGGGCCAAAGCTAGGAAACATGGCAACTATAGCTCAAAGAGCCACATGGCCAGAACAGAGTTTAACTAAGCAATGGCCAATACTTCTGCTTTAAAAGAATAATTATGAACAAATTAATTAATATAGCTATTTTTCAGTTTATTGATATATAACATAATAATGATTATCATGAATTACTTTATGGAAAACACAGTATAACGCTTGGTTTATTATCTGTTTATAATCAATTCTATAATCGTTATTATCATTATTATTATTCCCATTTAAGTTTAAGTGAAATTAGGAAATTGACCTCTCTATGGTTGGATTCACATAAAAAATTACATTCTAACTAGATGGCTCATGTTTTACCCTGAGTCCCAGAAGGTAGCTTGAGAAACAGATATGTTTGTATAGGTGGTTCAAAATCCTCACCAAGGGGTTATAGTTTCCCATCATTCATTCATACGTACATGTAACTCTCAGGGAAAAGTCCTTTGGGATAAGCATGTGATCACAGCTCAGAGCAAACGAACAAAAGATGCTCTAAGTGTAAGAAAAGTATCTTTTTCTTCTTTTTTTAAAAAAAAATTTTTTCAAATAACACAAATGACTGTCATGCGTGTTGCTATTAGTCACACTCGTTTAGAACTAGTCTGTACACAGTCAATGAGAAAAATAGCATACTGATCACAAATAATATTAACTTTAGTCAAATTATAGTTTGATATTTGTGCTCTGATGCTGGCAGATAATTAAAGGGAGACAGAGACAAAAGAAACATAGATGAACACAAAACAGCTAGGCTATTTTGCATCATAACCTCAAGGTGGAGAAGTCTTTGGGTACTCACAGCAGGAATGGGCCAGTATCTCACAGCATAACAAACGGAAGTCACACATCAATGAGAAAGCAGAAGGGCAGTATTCAGACAAAATTTGTTGGACATTTTATCCTAGAAGGTAAGCACTGAAGCAGTGCATATGCCAAGATTTTTGGGTTACTATAGAAGGATATGGATAATATTTTGTAAGTAAAAAATGACTGAAAAGAAGTGGAACATTTAATGCAATAAAGCATGAAAATGACAGATGGAATGAAAAGATGTATTTAAAATGTTCATAGATTTTCAGTTGACTTAAGAGAAAGTTATTCTTTCATTAGCTCATTTTTTCCTGTCTTTGGTAAGCTTATTACCTAGAAAACATGTATGCTTCTTCCAAACACTGGCATATGTCTATTTCCCCATAGACTTGAGAAAAAAATTAGCATCATATAATAAATAACATAGAAATATGATAATTAGTGACCATTGCCATTCATGATATGATTTAACTTATAACAAGTCATATGAATAAGGAATATATATGTTTATTGCAATTTATATAATGTGATGAAAAATGTGCAACAAATTAATTTAAAAAAATATCAACTAAAGTAACTTCTTTGACATCTTTCTGAGAAAGCCAGTATCTGTATGTTTACAACTAGGTCTGCAAGATATGCTGGTATTACTGGTGCAATTTGTTTCCTCAATAATTATTAATTGATACTTATCCTTAAGGAGCAGATTATATAAGCAACACTGAGAAATTTTCTAACATATTTTTGTTGATCTTATTTCTATCAGATAAGTTACATATTTCTCTAACAGCTAAAATCCAGGTTTATTTCTCAATTTATATATAACTAAGTCTGTCAAACTAATTCAATTAAGATCATTGTATCAGTTATTCCTTTAAGGTTAGTTTTGTTTAAGGTTGATCACATATAATACGAGGACCTCAAAAAACCCAGAATTTATTTATATAAAACTGTGTATTTATCCTTACATGTTTAAACTTCAGTCACCTTCAAAGGACTCGCCATATGATGCAACACACTTATTAAGATGCTTTTTTCACTGCACGAAACAGTTTTTTGAACTGGTTCATTTTCATGCCCCTTAGTACTTCTGTCATTTTTTGTTTTACCTCTTCTACATTGACAAAAATGTTTCCCTTTGTGGACTTTTTTCATCTGGGGGAACAAACAAACGAACAAAAAGTCACACACTGTGAGATCAGGTGAACAGGGTAGGTGGGGCTCAGAGGTCATGCTGCTTTTTTGTTCACAACTGCTAAACACTTCGTGCAGTGTGAGCAGATAACACTAAAAAAATTGGCAAATACTTGAAAGAATCTCAAGAAAAAAAAATTAACTGAAGCTGAACCTCTCACAACAATGCTAGCTGGTACACTGATACCTAGAACAATTACCTAGCACAGGAAGGGAACTACCCTCCAAAAAATTAATTCCAGGTTTTTTATGGAGTCCCCCTCATACAAAATCATGTTTGTTTTTTTTTAAATAGACTTTTTCAATACTTAGATGTTTGCGAGTTTTTATTGTGTAAACAGTTTTTTGGTTTTTTTTAACCAAAAAGTCACCTTCACTTGCATGTTTATTGTAGCACTATTTGCAGTACCAAAAACATGAAACCAACCTAGGTGTCCCTCAATAGTGGATTTAATAAAGAAAATGTAGTTGCATATCCACCATGGAACTCTGTGCTGCCATAAAAAAGAGCAAGGTGGATGCATTATTCTAAGCAAATTTATACAGAAGCAGAAAGCCACATATCTCATGCTCTCACTCATTAGTGGGAGTTAATGCCAGCTACACATAGGTATTCATCCAAAAAGATGAAAACAACAGACACAGGGGACTCTTAAAGAGGGGAAGAACAGAGGATGGCAAGGGTTGAAAAGTACCCATTGGGTACAATGCTCATCAGTAGAGTGATAGGCTAAATAGAAACCCAAACCTCATTATTACACAATATACCCATGTAACAAATTTGCACATATAGCCCTTGAATCTAAAATTTTAAAAAAGCAAGACAAATATACTTCTACTTTCATTTTTTGACATATTGCAATTTCTGAGTCATTTATTTCAACCAGTGTAGTATTGAGAAAATTGGATATTATTTACTTTTTCATTAATTTATTTAAAAATCATTGTAATATTTTACTTATAAATATTAGACTTCTATTGTTTATCCTTTGTATACAAAAATACAAAGACTAGGGACTTTTTAAATCATTTAATGGAAACAATAAAAGTAAAACTGAGAAAAATTAATGGTCTTCTTTTTTCAATATGCCTCTAGAGTTATAATTTTTTTTTAAATGCTGCCATTTCTTAGATTAAATTTATTGTAAAATAAACTCATAAATCAAAAATTTTAAGAACCATGAAGACACCTAAAAATATCAAGAGTGATCTTATAAACAAGGTAAATGAAGAAATAAATAACTGGGGAAAAATTTTAACTGATAAAATAATTTTGTGATTAATATTATGTCCTAACATATAAAAATGACATACAAATCAATAAGAAATAAATATAAAAATAAAATAAGTTTAAAATATATAAAGAACTAGAAAATATACAAATAACTTCCAAATATTTGAAAAATTTCTCATATTCTAATTAGGTAAAATAAATTGAAAACACAATGTCATTTTACACTTAGATTGGGAAAAAAGCACTTTTTTATATCACAGTTTAAACTAGTTTGTAGGAAATAATATTCCTCATATGACTATAATATAAATTAGAGGAGGAATTGGCAACCATTATTAATTGTAATTGTACATATTATTGTAGATGAAATTTAGCTTACAATTTTGCAGCTAAGTAGAAAGATACATGAGCAAGGATATTATTAAAATATTACTTATAAAAGGAGAAGAGTGGTGAAAAACATTTATATATCCATATTTAACTAAAACACAACGTATTTATAATTCACTTAATTGCATTATTTCCCAAGTTAGATTTTTTCCAAGGATTTCTTTTAATAAAAGCAAGATATTTGAAATTTGCTCTATATTAATGCTGCCCAATAGATCTTCTCATAAGAAATATATATATTATATATATATATATATAGAGAGAGAGAGAGAGAGAAAAGAGAGCGCACTTATTTGTACTTTCTTACATGATAATCCCTAGCAACATGAGGCTATTGAACACTTGAAAATGGCTAGTACTAATGAGGAACTAATTAATTAATTAATTTTATTATTTTCTTAAAGCAAGAATCTTAACTCTTGAGCTTAAGATTCTTAAGAGGATCAGGAAGATGATCCTCCTTCCTGAGCCTCCCAAGTTGCAGGGATTGCATCACAGAGCCCAACTAAGAGATTATATTTGTAAATTTTCATGATATTAATTAATGTTACAATGTATAGCCATATGTAGGTAAGAAATAATTCTCTGGACAATGTAGGTTGAGACAAATTTTGTTACCTTTGCCAGACATGAATTAGTCATCAACAATTTTTGTTAAAAAATATTTCTTTGAGATATTTCTTTGTTGAGGGTTTTATCATGAAGGGATATTGGATTTTATCAAATGCCTTTTCAGTATCTATTCAGATGATCATAAGGTTTTTATCTTTGCTTTTGTTTATGTGGTGAATCATGTTTATTAATTTGTGGATATTAAACCATACTTGCATCCCTAGAATAAAACCCTTTTTGTTATACTGGATACTTGTTTTTTATATGCTGTTACACTTTTGTATCTATATTCATCAGGGAAATATGGCTGCAGTTTTCTTTCTTTGTTGTGTCCTTGATTGATTTTGATATCAGTGTGATTCTGGTGTCATATAATGAGTTAGAGAGGAGTCCCTCTGCCTCAACTTTTTTGGAGTAGTTTCAATAGGATAGGTACCAGTTCTTATTTGTACATCTGATAAAATTTGGCTATGAATTTGGCCCTGGGTGTTTTTTGTTGTTGTTGGAAGGCTTTAAAATATTGATTCAGTTTTATTTGCTCTTTATTGGCTTATTTGGAATATCTATTGCTTCTTTGTTTGGTTTGGGAAGGTTCTATGTTTCCAGGAATTTATCAATTTTCTCAAGGTTTTCCAGTTTGTTGCCATAGAGATGATATTAGTAGTCTCTGATGATCTTTTTTATTTTCGTGGTATTGGTTGTTATGTCACCTCTGTCATTTCTGGTTGAATTTATTTGAGTCTTTCTTTTTTTCTTGGTTAGTTTAGCTAGTGATCTGTCAGTTTTGAGAGCCATATATGACAACTCACAACCAATGCCATACTTAATTGGAAAAATTGAAACCATTCCCTGTCAGGACAGGAATAGGTCAGGTAAGCCTAATCTTACCATTCTAACTCAAAATTGTACTGGAAGTCCTAGCAATATTATACAGTAAGAGAAAGAAATAAAACAGCATTCAACAAGGCAATGATAAAGTCTAGCTATCCATATTCACTGGTGACATGATTGTATACCTAGAAAACCCGAAAGGTGCCTCTAAAAAACTTCTAGACATGATAAATGACTTCAATAAAGTCTCAGAATACAAAATCAATGTACAAAACTTTATAATGCTCCTACACACCAACAATTCTCAAGCCAAGAACCAGATAAAAATGTCAATCCCATTCACACTAGCCACACAAAAAATAAAACTGCCTAGGAATACACCAAAATGAGGAGGTGAAAGATAGCTACAAGAAGAACTATAAAAACTGATGAAAGAAATAATAGATGACACAAATATATGGAGGAACATCTCATGTCCATGAATTGGAAGATTCAATATTGCTAAATTACTATATGGCCCAAATCAATCTATGGATTCAATGCAATTCCAACCAATACAATTCCAATCAATATACCAACTTAATTCTTCAGAGAAATCTTTTAAAATATTAAAATTTATGTGGGGCCAAAAAAAAAGAGCCTGAATAACCAAAACAATTCTAAACCAAAAGAACAATTGCAGAGGCATCACACTGACTGACTTAAAATAACACCATAGGATAATAGTAACAGCATGGTACTAGGACAAGAATAGACAGATAAATCAGTGGAACAGAACAGAGAACCAAGAAAGAAAACTACATATCTACAATACATGGATCTTCAATAAAGATGGAAAAAATAAACAATGAGGAATGGACATTCTATTCAATAAATGGTGCTGGGAAAATTGACTTTGCAGAAGAATAAAACTGGACATGTGTGTCTCATCATATAAAAGAAATTAACTTCAGATGTGCTGGAGACCAGCTCCAGGAGAGAGTCAGGGCCTAAATGGGGAGAATCAGGAACAGCGAAGAAGAACGACAGGAGTCAACTTCTTGGGTAGAGTTCAGGACTGTGCCAATTCAATTCTAACATGCTTATATAGTTTTTTTACTGACCCCTGTACCCACAGAAATGCAACACATGTTACACATTAAATGCTTACATCATGTTTTTTCCTTTTGTTTATGGGGAAGTTGACCTTTACAAGTTTCATTTTGTTCCTTTCTGCTACCTGTGGTGTTATTTACGTCTGGATCAATAGACAAGAACCGAATAACAGCTGCCAAAACTTATTAACTATGCCCTCTAACCTCTAAGTTTTTTATTTTTGCTAATCTATCTCCTTTCTATAATACAACTGAGCAGCAATATATTGGCTTATTCTTAAATTTTATATAATTCGTTTCTCTTTATCTTTTATATTTACTATTCTCTATCTATTACAAACTTATATTTACTAAATTTCACCTTTATTCTACCTTATTACTCTTAACTATTTTATCTATTTTCTTATAACATGCGGTAATTCAAAAACCTAAATCTAATCTTATATATACTTTTACTTCTATCTATACTCTTAATATGTATTTAATATATTTTTATACCTATTTCTAATTTTATTTACTCTATTCTTTTAATCTATTACCTAAATCTTCTTCAAATCTTAAACTAATTTATTATCTTATTTCTATTCTTTCTTTAATTATTCTATAATCCCTCTAAAATCTAAAATCATGTCTGTGGCTCGTTTTTCTCAAATGCCGTTCAAAAACATTCTCTTATGTCTCAAGGGGGAATATTTTGTTGTTTTTCGCACATTAAGTTTCTATACATAGTTTCACTGTTTTCTTAACATCCTCGCACATCCTGATTAACGTGTTCTTTGTTATAAGGGAAGTGTTTTTTAGGCCTATGCACGCATTCCTTTAAGACTAAAGGGGCCCGTCAATAGGATCCATGGGGCTCCCCTCCATCATGGCCGCTTTCTACTGGGGCTCTGCTCCCAGCCAGCATTTTTCCCATATTCAGGTAACCTCCATTTTGCCTCGTTAGGGATTGCGGCTTCCAGCACAGATGGATTAAAGTCTTAAATGTGAGACCTGAAACTATACAAATTCTAGAAGAAAACCTAGGAAACATTTTTCTGGAAATTGACCTAGGTAAAGAATTTATGATAAAGACACCAAAATCAATTGCAATAAAAACAAAAATAGACAAATAGGACTTAATGAAACTAAAAAGCTCCTGTACAACATGAACAAAAAAACCTAAGGAATGGGAAAATCATTTTCAAGTTATGCCTCAAATGACTAATATCCAGAATCTACAAGGATCTCAAACAACTTAACACGAAAAAGCAGATAACCCTATCAAACAGTAGGCAAAGGACATAAATTGATAATTCTTAAAAGAAGACACATAAATGGCCTACAAACATGAGAAAAAATGCTTAGCATCACTAATCATCAGAGAAATGCAAATTAAAGCCACAATGAGATATCACTTTACACCAGTCAGAATGGCCATCAATAGAAAGTCAAAGAGCAGTAGCTGTTGGTGCAGTTACAGAGATAACGGAATGCTCATTCAATGTTGTCAGGATTGTAAATAGTTAAAACTGTATGGAAAAAAGTATAGAAATTTCTTAAAGAACTAAACATTGACATACCATTCAGCCCTTCAATCCCTCTACCAATCATTTACCCAAAGGAAAAGAAATCAATATATTAAAAAAGATACCTGTACTCACATATTCATAACAGTGTAATTCACAATAGCAAAATATTGGAACCAACCTTAGTGCTCATCAGTAATCAACTGGATAAAGAAAGTGTGGTATATACACACCATGGAATATTATGCAGCCATAAACAGAATGAATCATGTCCTTTGCAGCAACATGGATGAGACAGGAGATCTTCATCCTAAGAGAACTGACTGAGAAACAGAAATCAAATGCTGCATGTTCTCATTTATGTGTGGGAGCTAAATGTTACAAAGATGGAAATAATAGACGCTGGGGACACCAGTAAGGGGAGAGACAGGTAGTCGAGCTAGGCTTCTGAAATTGCCTATTGGGTTTAATGTTCACTGTCTTAGGAAATGGCTGCCTTAGACACAATCCCCACCACTGCACAATATGTACATGTAATAAACATACATGTGTACAAATCTAAATTAACAAATTATATGTATAGATTATTCTCAAAAATTATTTCTTAAATAGATTTCAGATCAGCCCTTTCCTTCCTGTATTAATGGATACCTCCTTTAAATTTGATTTTTTCACTTCTATTGTATTCTGTCTTTCTAAATGACCTCATGCCACTTGTACCGCATGCTAAAATTATCTCCTAAAATGTTTATAAAATATAAAACTCAATCAATTCTGTGTTTACAAACTTTCAGTCCCCCAAAGCCATCAGTATTTATGCCTCAGATTCTTCAGCCTCATACACCTGCTACATCTTCAAATACTCATCCATCTTCCAGACATAAAACTTCTCCTAAATTTAAGAATCATCATGCATTTTTATGTTTGCAAGACTTTGTCTGCACCCTTTAATTATTCTGTCTGGACTGCTTGCCTCAATGTTTTCGGTTTTGTTTCTTTAATTCTTTTTTTAAGACTAAGCTCATTCGTAACATGGTGATTATCAATGTTTCCAAGTTTAAGTTAAGGATCTCTCATTGCTGTTTGCATAACATTCAGCCTTACTACCCCAGTGTTAACTAACAAATCAACAAATAAATAACAGTCGAAATAAAAGCTCAGTATTGCAAGAACTTACAATATAGGACACATTTTCTTCACTTAAAAAAAAAACAGAGTAGAAGATAATTCCTTAAAAATGGCAAGAATTGCTAGAAATTAAGATAACACATTTGATGGTTTGTCTTATCTATTTTGGGGATCTTCTTTTATTTTCACTGCCTTTTAACATTTTTTTCTTTAGCAAAGAATAATATTAACATAATAGATTTTAACCAGGAATAATTACAATTAGCTGGTGCATAGTTAATGAGGTACTTTTAACCCATCTCTGAGTCATGACTTTCTACTTTTACTAGAAAGCTGCCATCTGTAAGAATCAGGAAAATCTCTCCTCTCCTATTTGCCCTAGTGTCTAGAGTACAGATGTAAAATTTCACCCACTATGGATATATTCCAAAAACATACCCCATGCTGCCTACCTTTCTGAAACTCCATCTTTTAATTATTCTGACTAAATATTTGTATTTCCCAAATCTGCATTAATTAAACAAACCAGAATTGTTTGAGATCCTATAAAATGCAAAATACATATACATTCACAATCTTTCTAGTTCAGCAGGAAATTCCCACTTTATACTATCTTTGTTTGCTAATTTTTCAGTCACACCAATCTTATTATTTGTCCTATTGTGATAGATCTATTGCAGATTTTAATAAAACTCCAGTATGGTTTATTATATTGATCTTCCAAACCTAATGCCTATATCAGTAACAAAAAACATTTTAATAATATTGTTAGATTACATATATTACATATTTGCTATGTGTTAATCACGATTCTGAGATTCCTTTGCCTTATAAAGTTCAGAGATTCACAGTACTTACCAGTAACTTATTCAAAACATCTCAGAAGAGTCATAATAAGCAAATGCTATTAATTGTCCTATGATATCTAACACAATTACTCAAATATAAATATATATGATTCAAACTGAGCTGTTTGGGAAATCCCTAGGGTAACCCCCATTAAGTCAAGAGGATAATCCCATCTGCTTGAGTGCAGACATATCTGTGATTGGCTTCTAAGTAACAGAATATGGCAACAAGATACGATAGGCTATCACTTTGGTGACTAGATTATAACACAACTATAAGACTTCATCTTGCCAGATGGCCTTAGAACTATTCTCTTGGTGATGTTAGATAACTAAACAGTGATGTTGTGATAATGCCTAGGGAAAGGGTTTCATGGCAGGATAGTGCAGGCAGTGTCTTGGAATTGAACATAGCCTGTGGCCGACAACCAGTCAGGAATCAGAGTCCCTGGTTCTACAACCAACAGGGAAATAAATTCCACTAATGATTTGAATGACTTGAATGCAGATTCTTCCAGAGTCCACCCACATGATAAAGCAGCTCAGCAGACATTGCCACGTTTTACAGCCTTGAGAGTCTCTGAGCAGAAGATCCAGCTATGCTGTGCTTGGAATTATAACCCATGGAAACTGTGAAATAATAAATAGGTGCCGTTTTAAGCCACTAATCTTGTGATAATTTGTTACACAGAAATAGAAAACTAATACAAGAGAAAACCCAGGAAGAAAACAAATTGCCCTCTTAACATATCCAGTCTCCTCAATAAAAAGCGATTGTTTTTTGCTCTCATTAATTCTCAGATGCACATTATCATAATTTCCAAGTATATTGATGATTTGAAGTGTTTACTTAGACTGTAAATGAACTTTGTTCGGTAAACTGAAAAATTTCCTTCACTTCCTTTTAATAATAAGTAATTTTGTATTGAAAAATATCTTTCACCAAAATTTCAGTGCAATATATCCAATTTGAATACACTACATTCACTATACATGATTAAAGGGCAAGAAAATATCTGATTTAGCAGAACATGGTAATAATGTTTATTTATTTATTTATTTATTTATTTAATGGGTGTTTGTGAGAAGGTGACATAATGTAGGATGATTGAATGATCTAGAAAGTGTTTTCTATGAGGCCTTACTTTAGTATAACTATGTTAACTTGTTATTTATTTTATCAGATTTTAGAGATTTAATGTTAATGTTATAATTCTGATTTTCTTAAAGTGTCTCGAATAATTTTCTTAAAGTGTCTTATATAATGGCATCAAAGAAAAACAATACCCCTGATGATATCATTTATAATAAGAAGCAGTTTAATCAAAAGCTGAAATTAAATATTTATTAATGAAGTCCTTTTTTCTACTGATATCATGAAATAAATGATATTAAAAAATATAAATGTGTTATATACTTACATTGAGAATCTCATTTTTATGAGCTTTTCCTACATGCCTACTTTATATTTATTTTCCTTGCTATCTTACTATCTTATGTCATAAAAGTATGCATAATGGGAATAATTACTCTTAAGCTTATATGTCCTTCATTTCACAGTACATTTAAAGCATTCAGTCTATAAAAGGTTCAGAGTGACTTACTTTTTTTTCTGAAATAACTACCAATTCAACAAGGTGTTTATTGGTGGCAGCATGGTCCATTAACACAATCCCTCAGGACTTGCACCGCTGTGATGAACAGATTCTGCTATGGAAGAAACATCCCCAGTAATAAAAATACACTCTCTTTTCAGAGCCATTACTTTCTGCAATTAAATCTCTTAAAAGTCGAAAACAAATTCTTGAAAATTGCAAAGAAAGTAGATTTTTGACACAAAAAAGGATAAGTATGTGAGGTAAAGTATATGTTTATTAACTTTATTTAGACATTCCATAATGTATATGTCTCTATCAAAACAACATGTGATATACAATAAATACATATAATTTTTATGTGTCAAATTAATAAATATGTTTTAAAAGTAGAAAACACTTTTAAGGTTTTTTTTGCAGATGAACTATTTGAAAAAATAGAGTAGTTTACTCCACTTAGCATGTGTCCTTCAAGATTACCATACTATATGATCTCACCTATATACGGAACTTAAAAATGTGTAACTCATAGAAGCAGAGAGTAGAAAAGTAGATTCCAGGGATTGGAAAATGGGGAGTTTAAGGGTAAAGTTTGGTCAAAGGGTTCATACTTTCAGTTATAAGAAGACTAAGTTCTGAAGACCTAATGTACAGAATGGTGACTATAATTAATAATGTATTGTTTACTCAAAATTTGCTACAAGAGTAGATCTTAAGTGTCTTCACCACACACATATAAAACGGTAATTGTGTATAATGACAGATGTGTTCATTACATTTTGGGAGTAATTATTTTACAATACACACATATAGCAAATGATCACATTGTACACCTTGAAGATACACAATTTTTGTCAATGACACCTCAATGGCCTGGAAAAAAAAATGAAGTGTTAATAAGCAAGTGACAGTTGGTATTTTTTATCTCCTTACAAATAACTTCCTGAACTGACTTTTACTTTGAAGTGAGTTTGAGATACCAAAGTATTCTTGCTATTCAGAGTTCTATAATGTAAGTTTTTTGGTATTAAAATGCTTGTTTTATAATTTAAATGACTGTTTTATGACTTCTGTTTATAATAGTGTATAAAACTAAATACCTTAGAATAACTGCCATTTGTAAAAACTAAACTTCTTTGTATTAATTGCTGAGAAGACACAGAAGTAAAGATCTACTAGAGTTCAAAGAGAAAGTTAAAGGAGGAATTATGGGAGAATATTTACAGTTCTGGTATGGTGGCTGCCTGGAGTTATGGACAGAGATTAAATTTAGATTCTGTCTAAGATGCATTCTAACAAAAAATCCTCTTCCCTTTTAACCCCCAATCCCCCCCACCCACACACACACAATCCTGTGATCAATATAAGTTACATAATCAGTGTAAATGTGAGCAAGAAATAAACTCCTTTTCAAGAAGTAGCAATAAGAAAAGCTGTGTATCTTGAATTTTTACTACTGAGAATTGGGAGGAAATAAGATTTCCTTGAGAATGTGCAATACCGAGTGGACCTCATATGATTTTTTTAGTATAGAATTATACTACCTTGTAGCAAAAACATACATACCAAGAAAAAACTAAGCAAACAAACAAAAAACACAAACCTCTTCAAGGTGATAATTTAATTGCTGTCCCCCAAGTCAGTACTACCCTTGAGTAATCAACTGCTATAAATACAAATTCTCTCTGAAAGATTGTAACTTAAAACTTGTGTCACAGTAATTCCACAAAGTTTGAAGAAAACATATCACAATTTTTAAAGTGGTAAATCATGTAGAATATAATGTATCAAATGTGAGAATGGGGTAAAAAATAGAATGCGACAAAAGTTTTTGGAAACCAAAATAAGCAGGTAAAAACTATAAAACATATTTAATAGGTGTAATGATAAAAAGTAACTTAATATTCTAAGCAAGGAAGAAAATACGATATGTAAAATGATCAAATGATTTGGAAGAAAAAAGCTCCACAAATTTATAAAGAAAAGTAAAATAGCTGAATAAACACAAAATTAGTGAATCATATAGTTAAATTTAAAACATGAAATAAAATAGTGCATAGTTAAAAGTATGCAAAGGATGAATTACAATGTACATAGGAGATTGCACAAAACTGATAGAACAAAGCTGGGAGAGAACTGATAGAGATCTGAAGGAATTATGGGTACTCAAGGCAAGGTACAAAAGAGATGACCGTATTAATAGTAACATGGATAAGAGAAGGTGAAATAAAAAATGGAATGGGAAGATACAATCTATAACTTATTGAAGATGTGTGAAACTAAAAGTGAGACTAGGGAAGCAGAAATGCCTGAAGAGATAGTGGAAATAATTTTGCAGGATTATCTAAACATATATTTCACAGATTTAGGAACCTCATAAAATTCAAACAGGATAGATAATACTTATTTAACATATAGATGAATCATTGAACAATAAAAAATATAAAGAGAATAATAAGACATTAAAATTAGTGAGAGGAAAAAATGACCTACACTGAGTTTACAATTAGAATTACAACTGAATTTTCAACAGCACAATAGAAGCCAGAAGACAAAACATAGTATGTCTGAACTTCTGAGAGAAAATAGTCTCCAACTTTCAAATTGTTAAACTAGTTTATCTTTTATTAACAAATTTTAAATAAATGTAATATTTTCAGAAAAAGAAAGTAAAAACAATGGGTTTACAATAGATTCTGAGCAAAGTGGCTATAAAAAGTAGTGCATTAGACAAGAGGGAAATGGTTGCCCGTCAAAATCTAACAAACATGTAACATTAAGTGAATAAATATTTTGTAAAAATAGATGGATAAATATAAATAAATGCTGACTGTATAAACAACAGTTATACATTTTAATTTTTGAAGAGAAACAAGATGAAACTCAAATCCTGGGGAAAAAATTCATAAAAGTCTGAACATAGATTATTGGAGTTTAAACACTCTAAGATCTTTGTTTATTTTAGGATGAGATAAAGATATTTAATAACTTTAGATATGATTAAATATGCATGATTAAGTAGTTGTGTCACTTATTGAAAAAGTCATAACATAACTTCAAAAGAATCTGAAGAGAACAAAAAGGAATTACAAAAGAAAAAATTAAAACAAATCAGACCCAGATAGGAAAAAAAAAAGCATAAAATGTTTGTTTTAAGTGTTTGTTTTAAGTGACATATAGAAAACATATAAGATCGAAGAACAAGTAAATGCTGCTTTTATTTTATTTAATTAATCAATTAATTTTATTATTATTATTTTTTGAGTTGGAGTCTCACTCTGTGGCTCAGACTGGAGCGCAGTGGCATGCTCCCGGCACCGCAGCCTCGACCTGCTGGACTCCAGCGATCCTTCCTGCTCAGACTTCCAAGTAGCTGGAACTACAGGTGCGTGCTACCACACCCGGCTAACTTTTTGATTTATTGTAGAGATGAGGTCTCGCCAAGTTGCCCAGGTGGGTCTCAAACCCGCGGGCTCTGGCAATCCACTCTCCTCAGCCTCCCAAAATGTGGGATTACAGGCTGAGCCATCAAGCCCGGACAAATTCTGCTTCTAAATCAAAGAAATTTTTAATGCAAATAAATCACAAAATCTAGTTGTATTTTGTTTCCAAGGCACACACTTAAATTAAAAAGATCCAGTTATGTTGAAATTATAATACACAAATTAAAATTACCTCTCAAATACAAGCAAATGAAACTGATGTAATCGCACACTTTCAGGCAGGTAGATTTTAAGGAAAAAAACCCAAGATTAAATAATTTAACAAAAAATATGAAAATCTCAGTTAACACAGAAGCTATAAATGTTATAAACACCTAAGTTTTTTAAAAAAAGGCCTCAAATATGTGGAGCAAATTTTTTGGTTCTTTTATCAGTGAGTTTAACAAATTTTACAACGTGGTGACATATTTTTGGAACACTGATACTGATACTGACATCTTACTGATGCTTAAAACAAAAACAAAAAATCTGAGGTATATAAAAGGCTTAAAGAATATAATGTATATAAAAGGTTTAAGGAATAACATTAACAAACTAGTTCTCTGAATATGTGTCAAACAGTGGGAGCTTATTTGGAAATTTTCAGGCACACATAGGATATTTATAGAAAACGGTCCATATGCGAAGCCTTTTAAAACTGAACCTAACAAATTTCAAATCAATGATGTCATTGAGTCCACGTTGCAATCAGGCTAGAAAGCAATAACTTAAAAAATACATTTGGAATTACAAAACTCACTTGTAAATAATACATAAGTAAATAAAATGAAGTAAGTAAAATAAATCAAATGGTATTACCACTGATGATAGTGTAATTGTATCTTCAGGATGATGGTAAAGTGATATTTTCAGTAAAAAGTATTGCTTCAAATGCTTCATAAGTAACAAAGAAGGATGCAAAATGAGTAGGTTAAATATCTCTCTTAGGAATGTAGTAAACTATAATAATAGATGCAAAGAGCAAGGAGAATAGTAGAAAATTATAAATAAATGAGAGATAAAAGAAAGGAAAATGACTACAAAATGTATACTTCCAATAGAAGCAAAGGTAAATAACTTAACATGGTTGATAAAAGAGTATCATTTTGTATTAGTTACAAAAAATAAAAAAGAGAGTTGACCAAAATAATTAAAATCAGATGTAAGAAGAGAGTCATTACTAAGACTCAACAAATAAGTACTTAATGTGAAATTAGGTATGCTTTTAGGTCAATAAATTTGAATATGTAGGTAAAATATATAAATTCTCAGAAAACAAAACTTAAGGCTGATTCAAGAATAAATAGAATTATGCCATAAGTATATAATTACTAAATAAGCGTAATCAAGGTTAAACATATGTCTCCCAAATTCTAAATTATTCTAAGGCATTAAGATAAATTCTAGTGAACAGACATGGACCAGATAATTCCAGTCTCATAAAAGTGAAAGGAAACACTCCTGAATTTAATTCTTGGGCTAGTATAATCACATTACTAATACAGTAATGTGAAATTAACTGTGTAAGATATCCATTATGAACCAATTTCACTTGTGATCATAGATGTTCAGACTCTAAGCAAAATATCAGTGAACTGTTGAAGATTCCAGATGTAACTGTGAACTTACCTATTTCTTTTCTTTTTTTAATAATCAATATTTTTTATTATGATATTGTGGGGGTGCAGTTAAGGGTTAGGTATACAAATATGCTTTGTTCAGGCACCCTTGTTGATAAGAGGTGTCTCCCCATCCCCAGACAGATATTTACTACCATAAATCTCATCTCCCCCCACCCCATAGTTTCCCACTACTGTCAGTCATTTTCTTTATAGTATTACATTGGATGTTCAAGGTCCACTATATGAGTGAGAACATGTGGTACTCAGATCTTTGTTTCTGTGAGAGATCACTCAGTATTATACTCTAGTTCCATCCAGCTTGCTGCGAAATTTATGATTTTGTTCTTTTTATGGCTGCATAGTATTCCATCATGTACATATACCACATTTTTAAAGTCCAGTCTGTTTTTGATGGACAGCATGGTTGATTCCAGGTTCTTGCTATTGTGAACAATGCTGTGATAAACATACACGTGCAGGTATCTTTTTTATAGAGCGATTTGAGTTCTTCAGGATATATTCCCAGTAGAGGGATTGAGGGGTCATATGGGAGGTTGATATTTAGAGCTTTTAGGAATCGCCACACTGCTTTCCACAGAGGTTGCACTAGTTTACATTCCCACCAACGGTGTAGAAGTGTTCCCTTTTGGCCACACCCTGTCCAACAACTGTTATTTTTGAGTTATTGATAATTGCCACTCTGACTGGAGTTAGGTGGTATCTCAGTGTGGTTTTGATTTGCATCTCCCTGATGATTAGTGAGGTTGAACATTTCTTCATGTGTCTCTTGGCTGCTCAGATGTCTTCCTTTATGAAGTGTCTGTTCATATCTTTTGCCCATTTTATAATGGGCCTGTTTGTTTTTTTCATTTCAGCATGTTTGAGTTCCTTGTAGATCCAAGATGTTAAGCCTTTGTCAGACCTGGAGTTGGCAAATACTTTTTCCCAGTCTGTAGGCTGTCTCCCTGTTCTTTGATGGTTTCTTTGGCTTTGTAGAAGCTTGTCAGTTTAATGAGGTCCCACTTGTCTATCTTATCCCTTATGGCCTGTGAGTTTCGAGTTTTGTTCAGGAATTGGATGCCAGTTCCAATTTCCATGAGGGTATGTCCTTCATTTTCTAAGGTTCTTATGGTTTGAGGTTTTACGTTTATGTCTCTGATCCATTTGGAGTTAATTTTTGTGTATGGGGATAGATAGGGGTCCTGTTTGAGTCTTCTGCCTGTGGTCAGCCAGTTTTCCCAGTACCATTTATCGAATAGGTTCTCCTCTCCCCAGTGGTAGGTGGTGGAGGCTTTGTTGACGATAAGCTGGTTGAGAAATTGAGTTTTTGCTTCTGGAATTTCAATTCTATTCCATTTATCTATATGCCTGTGCCTATACCAATACCAAGCTGTTTTGATGATTGTAGCTTTATAGTAAAGTTTGAAGTCTGGTAATGTAATACCACCTGCTTTCTTTGTTTGTTTGTTTGTTTTTGCTGAGGACTGTTCTGGCTATTATTGGTCGTTTGTGTTTCCATATGAATTCCTGTATTGTTTTTTCTAGGTCTGAGAAGAATGTTGCTGGTAATTTGATGGGTATTGCATTGAATCTGTAGATTGCCATAGGTAAGATGGACATCTTCACAATGTTGATTCTTCCAATCCATGAGCATGGGATATTTTTCCACTTGTTTGTGTCATCTTTGATTTCTTTGAGCAGTGTTTTGTAGTTTTCATTGTAAAGGTCTGTCACATCTCTGGTTAGGAAGATGCCAAGGTATTTCATTTTTTTTGTGGCTATTGTGAATGGAATTGTGTTTTTTATTTGAGTTTCTGTTTGTTTATTATTGATGTAAAGAAACGCGATTGTCTTTTGCACATTTATTTTGTATCCTGAGACTTTGGCAAAGGCCTTTATCAGTATAAGGAGGTTTCTGACAGATTCTCTTGGGTTTTCAAGGTACACAATCATATCATCTGCAAAGAGAGATAACTTGACTTCCTCTTTTCCTATTTGGATACCCCTGATTGCCTTCTCTTCTCTGATTGCTCAAGCCAGGACTTCCAATACTGTGTTGAACAGGAGAGGTGAGAGTGGACATCCTTGTCTTGTTCCAGTTTTCAGGGGAAATGGTTCCAATTTTTGTCCATTTAGGAGTATGCTGGCTGTGGGTTTCTCGTAGATGGCTTTTACTATTTTAAGGTATGTTCCCCGTATGCCTAGATGTTTGAGGGTTTTTATCAAGAAGGGTGCTGGACTTTATCAAAAGCTTTTTCTGCATCTAATGATGTAATCATGTGGTTTTTGTTTTGACATCTGTTGAGGTATTTAATTACATTTATGGATTTACAAATGTTGAACCAGCCTTGCATCCTACTTGGTCATGATGGATGACTTTTGAGATGTATTGTTGAATCCGGTTTGCTAGGATCTTGTTGAGAATTTTTAGCATCTGTGTTCATCAAAGATATTGGCCTATAGTTCTCTTTCTTTGTTGGGTCTTTACCTTGCTTGGGTATCAATGTGATGTTAGCTTTGTAAAATGATTTGGGGAGAGTTCCATCTCTTTCAATCGCCTGGAATACCTTCAGTAGGATTGGTATCAGCTTCTCCTTAAATGTCTTGTAGAATTCTGTTGAAAAGCCATCTGGACCAGGGCTTTTTTTTGTAGGTAGTTTTCTTATTATGTAGTCAATTCGCTTGATTGTTATTGGTCTATTTAGTGTCTCAATTTCTTCTTGTTCTAACCTCGGCAGGTTGTGTGATGTCAGAAAGTCCTCCATTTCCTTAAGGTTTTCAAGTTTGTTTCCATACAAGTGTACATAGTAGTCGCTAATGATCTTTTGTATTTCTTCATGGTCAGAGGTGACTTCATCTTTTGTGTTTCTGATTGTGCTTATTTGGGTTTTTTCTCTTTTTCTTGGTCAGTTTAGCTAGGGGACCATCGATCTTGTTTATCCTTTTGAAGGATCTTGTTTATCCTTTTCTGTCCTTTTAAATTTGCTTATGCTTGATTTATGGCCAAGTATGTGATCGATCTTAGAATATGTTCCATGCGGTGATGAGTAGAATGTGTTTTCTGTGGTCTTTGGATGGAGTGTTCTATAGGTATCAATTAAATCCCTTTGGTCAAGAGTCACATTGAGGTTCCAGATCTCATTGCTGATTTTTTGTCCTGATGATCTGTCTAGGGTTGTGAGTGGGGTATTAAAGTCCCCAGTTATGATGGTGTTACAGTCAATATCTTTCTTTAGTTTTCCTAGAAATTGTTTATGAAAGTTGGCACGCCTATGTTGGGTGCATATGTGTTTAGGATAGATATTTCTTGTTGGTGGAGTGAAACTTTTATCATTATGTAGTGGCCCTCTGTATCTTTTTTAATTTTTGAGAGCTTAAATGGTATTTTGTCTGAAATTAGGATCGTGACTCCTCCTTTCTTTTGTGTTCCATTCGCCTGAAAATTTGTTTGCCATCCTCTTACTTTGAGTCTGTGCATGTCCCTTCTAGTGAAATGGGTCTCTTGAAGGCAGTGTATTGTTGTCTGGTGATATTTTATCCATTTTGCCATTCTATGTCTTTTCAGTGGTGTGTTTAGTCCATTCACATTCAGGCTAATTATTGAAATGTGAGAGTTCATCCCTATCATAGATTTCTTATAGTGTTGTTGTTCTTCCACTTGGTTTTTTGTCTTTCTTTTGGTTTGGGGGTTGGTTCATGTGTATTTTATTCTTTTTCCTATACTCTTTGAAGAATGTTGTTCTTTTTTCCTTTTCTTCTGTGTTTAGTACTTCCTTAAGTGTTTCATGTAGAGGTGGTTTGGTGGCAGTGTAAGTTCTTAGGGATTGGATATCTGGGAAAGATTTCAATTCTCCTTCACTGATGAAGCTTAACTTGGCTGGGTAGGTTATTCTTGGTTGAAATTGTTTATCTTTTAGGACTTTGAAGATAGGACTCCAAGCTCTCCTAGCCTGCAGGGTTTCTGTAGATAAATCTGCTGCTATTCTGATTGGTCTTCCATGATAGGTGATCTGGCCTTTTTTTCTTGCTGCCTTTAGGATTTTTTCTTTTGTGCCTACTTTTTTAGGTGAATTATTATGTGTCTAGCAGTTTGTCTTCTCATTTGTTGTCTTGCAGGGGTTCTCTGAATCTCTTGTGTTTGAATTTT
>NW_007260334.1:228097-244116 GCF_000164805.1 Carlito syrichta
AGTTTGTTATTTATTTCATTCACGTATTCTTTATTACTGTTATCTGAGATATCAGCTCGTTCCTAGTTTCTTCTTGCCTCTCCTCAATTCTTTTTAATCTCTCCATTAATGTCTTGATATCTAGGTTTGTAGTTTGAGACCAGTCATTCTAGGGGCTCTTCATTGTTTGCATTGCAGAGTCAGTTTTCTCAGTTTCTGCCCTCCCAGGGTTCTGGGGAAGACCCATATTCTTCTTTTGGTTTTTCTTCATTTGTGTAGATTTTTTTCTCTCTCCCCCTTTCCCTCCTCTTCTTTAAATTCTGTTTTTCAGGGAAGGTGGGGTTGCTTTTGTTTCACTTGTGCAACATCCTGTTCTTCCTTATGAGGGTTCTCTGGGTTTGTTCACTTTTGAGGTTGGAGTGTGGGCTGTGGGCTGTACTTTTTGCTGTTTTGAGGTTTAATTGAGGGGGAAGCTGTGATTCAGAATCTATATGCTGATTCCTGCATCCACCAACAGGTGTATGAGCCCACTGGAACCTATTTCCCACTGCCTTACAATCTGTCTGTGCAGTGTGATGTAGATTTGGTCCCTGGATCAAAAGGAGGTACAAAAGAGGAAAGTAATGGAGGAAGGGGGGATCAATAGGAAGTAGAAAGAGAGAAGTGTGAGAGGGAAAACAGACATACATACCAACTAATAGGTGAAAAAGAGACACAAGGCTGGAGAGAAGTGAAAAAAACAGGCAAGAAAAATTCCCTAAAGAATACTGGTAGCTACACAGAGACAGACCAATAAAATCATGAAACAGATAGTGTAAGTCAGAAAGCAAACAAAAGTGAGCAAAACAAACAGACAAAATGATAAAATCAAAAGTCACAATAAGAGATTGGACTAACTCTGGAATTTTCCTGAGTGTCTAAGATCTCTTCAACTCTGATCTCCAGTCTCTCCCCTCTGTTTTTGTTGCAGGCAGCTAGATTTACTTGCAGTTTTTTTTTTTTTTTCTTTCAGCCTGCTCCCTGGGAGGTCTGCATTGCTTAGTTGCCTTTGTCTGATTCGGCGTAGGGGAGGGGCTTTGTCTCCTGTTTAATGACATTACCTTAGGACCCAAGGTGGAGGCTGGTGGAAGGAGGGTGGGGCAATGCAAATCTCTGCCTGGAGAATGACCGAGGTGGCAATTTCACTTTCATGGATCTTTTCTCTCTCCAATCGTCTGGGTCCCTGTTTGATCCACTATGGTGGACTGTGGTGTTGTGGGAGGCACTGGAGATCAGCTGCACAGCTGGGCACTGGATCCAGGGTACCACCAGCAGGCTGGAGTGGAGGAGGGGGGAACTTATCTATTTCTACTTTGGATTCTATTAGTTTTTGCTTCATGTAGATGTATATGTACCTACTGCTAGGAGCGTATACATTTGAGATTGTTATGTCTTCTTAGAATAGATATTATATATTATGTATTCCTTCTGGATGAATTAACCCATTTGCAATTATAAAAATATTCCTTGGAATAATATTCCTGGAAATATTCCTTGCTCTATGACTTTTCTTTTCTTTTTTGTTTTTTTGAGTCGGCATCTCACTCTGTTGCCCAGGCTGGAGTGCAGGGACATACTCAAGTCTGCTGTGCTCAGGTGATCCTTCCACCCCAGCCTTCCAAGTAGCTGGAACTACAGGTGCACGCTACCACAGCTGGCTTTTTTTTCCCCTTTGATTTATTGTAGAGACAAGGGCTTGCCAAGTTGTCCAGACTGGTCTCGAATTCCTGGCATTCCTCTCACCTCAGCCTCCAAAAGTGCCGGGATTACAGGTTTAAGCCACTGTGTCCGGTCTTCTTTTTATTTATTAATATAGATACTCAAGTTTTCTATTGACTAAAGTGTGCATACGTTTTCTGAATATATATAATATAGCTAAATAAATATATTATAGGTTGATTTTTATCTGTTTTTATTTAAACTTTTTGTTATTTTTATTAATTATTAAGTGCTTTACCTAGATATAGAGTAATGTTTCGCTTTTTTCATTCAATGGGTCAATTTCTCTGCCTTTTACCAGAGTGTTTAGATCATTTATATGTTTGTAAGATTTAATATGTTAGGATTGAATCTTTTTTTGTTTTTTTTTTGCTACATACTATATGTCCCATGTGTTGTTTTCTTTCACTGTGAGTTAAAACTTCTTTTACCTGCCTTTTATTGAATTAATTGACAGTTATCATACTTTTATTTAATCTCTTCTACTAGTATATATATTATATGTAGTTTATAAATTATGCCTTTTAACCATTATTTTTTGTGGCTATCAGAGGGTTTAAAGTCTGCAATTTCCTGTTTTCACAGTCTATGTTCAATATTATTATGCCATTTTATATAAAAATAAGAGCCTTACACTAGCATCTTTGATTGTCTTCCTATTATCTTTCTGGCTACATGGATATATAATTTACTATTGCACATATTATAAAGCACAACATATGTCATTACTACAGCTGCTTTTAGAAAGTACATTAATATATTTATTTTAAAGTTTTTAAATTTAAAAAATATTTGATTGAAAAATACTGTTATAGTCAAGCTCTATATTGTGATGATTTGATATTGTGATGGTTAACAAAATGGGGACATGCCAATCAAAGGGCAAAAACTTTTAAGATGTGAGTTGAGCAAGATCACAGAGTCTAACATACAGCATGGGTGTGCTACTGTGACTGACTTAGAGAACCGATTATCTTATAAGATTACTAAAAATAATAAACATCTATTTTTAGTACTTATCTTCATTTTTTCCAATGTAGAATCCTCTTTATTATTATTTTTTTTTGAAGATAGATGCTTTTTCATCTAGTGGCCTAATCTGGATGCACAAAGATTTCCTTTAGCATTTTTCGTAATGTAGGTCTGCTGGCATTATATTCTCTTAGGTTTTGTATGCTGGAAAAAAAAAAAACACACTTTCATTTGGTCATTTTGTTTTTACATTTACAAATAATAAATTTACTCTTGTTGTGTTATATGAGTTTGATAAATTTATTCAGCCACATACTCATCAAAGTAATCAGGATATATAACAGTCTTATTGTTCAAATAATTCTCTGGTGATTTTCATTTATAGTCAAACCCTCATCTTTCCAAGTTTCTGAAACCCACTACAAAGTACAGTGTTTTCTGTTCCTGGAATTTTGATATGCAAATAACATCACACAAAAATATTCATCTATTAAATGCATCTATTATGTAAGTCTGGCTTCTGTCACTTGATGAAATTAAGATTGTTTCTTTGTACTGCTTGCTGAGTAGTATTCCATATTAAAGTACTGTACTATGTTCATTTATTTATCAGGTGAAGGGTACTTTTTTTATCCTGTATTTTGTGATTAGACATAATACTACCAAAAACATTTGCTTTACTAGGATTTTGTGTGAATAAACTATTTCATTTCTCTTGGGTAAAATCTAGCAATGAGTTAATATGTCATATGGTACATGTATGTTTAACTGATATCCAAAGTGACCGCCTTATATTGCATTCCCACCTACAACGTGTGAGAGTTCTATGTGATCAGAATTCTCACCAGCAGCTGATACTATTATACTTGTGCATAAGTATATTGACCATTCATTGGCAAGGGTAACTTGGTGTAATTTTAATTTGCATTTTCCTAATGACAAATTATGTTGCAATTTTTTTCAAGTGCTTATTTTTCATATTTTCTTTAGTAAAACACTTGTTACAATATTTTGACTGCTCTTGTATGTTCTGTTCTACTTTTTTTTTAAAACATTTTTCTCTTTTTTTGTGCTTCAGCTCAAACAGTTTATAAATATCTAACTCTATCTGTGTCCAGGTGCTAGATGAGCTCAGCAAAATAACTTTTTTATCATTGATAATGTAGTTTTTATCACAAGTATTTTTAATTGACGTTATATTACAGTTTTCATCTCTTCAGAAATTCCCCGTGTTCATGCACGTTTTTTCCCTTTTCCTCTGTATCTTTTAACATATTAATTGTCATCATTTTGCGTTTTTGTGTAATAACTATTATATTTGGTTCATCTATGATTCTGGGTCTGTTGGTTCTTATATTCCTTAACTATGGATTGATTCTTTCTAGTTTTTTCCACACAACTTGTAATTTTTAGATTGAATACCAGATATTGTGTATAAAACAGATAAGACATTCTGAGTGGTTCTGTCCCTCCTTTGAGATGCAAATTCTATCTACATCTGTGGGAGTCTTGGACTGAAGGTAAGTTTCTGCTATTATCTTTACAGTAGTGATTTCTAAATGATATTGTTGTAGGAAGATTGGCTCAAGAAGTTTCTGGAGACAAAAGAATGTTGCTTCTATACAAATTCATTTTGACTTGTAATAGCCATTTCTTTATTTTTAAATTTATTATTATTATTATTTTAGATTTAAGGGATACACGTGCATGTTGTTACATAGAAATATTGTATGATGGTGAGGTTTGGGCTTCCATTGAGCCCACATCACAGGTAGTGACCATGGTACCTGATAGGGAGCTTTCAAACCCTTACATCCCTCACTTTCTTCCCCCACTCCCTCTTAGTAATCTCCAATGTCTGTTATTCCCATTCTTAATGCCTACATGTACCCATTGTTTAGCTCCCAGTGATAAATGAGAAAATGTCACTTTTTGTTCCCTGTTTCTGTGATAATTCACTTAGATTAGTGGCCTCCAGCTGCATGTTGCTATAAAGGACATTCTTTTATTCTTTTTTTTTTTTTTTTTATGACTGCATAGTATTTCATTTTATGACTGCATAAGTATTTCATTTTCCTTGTCCAGTCCACTGTTGATGAGCATCTAGGTTGGATCACTGGTTTAGCTATTGTGTATAATGTTGTGATAAAGGTACTAGTACAGGTATCTTTTTGGTAGAAATATTTATACTCTTGGTATATACCCAGTAGTGGGGTTGCTGCATCAAATGCTAAATCTATTTTTAGTTATTTGAAAAAATTCCAAACTGCTTTCTACAGGATTGAACCAGCTTGCATTCCCAATGGTGTAGGAACATTCTATTTTTTTTTACAACTGCTCTAACATCACTTTTTTTGTTTTTGTTTTTACTTTTAATAATAGCCAATCTGACTGGTACAAGACGGTATCTCATTGTGGTTTTGATTTGTATTTTTCTAATGATTAGTGATGTTGAGCATTTTTTCCTGTTTGTTGGCTGCTTTTATGTCTTTCTTTGAAAATACCTGCTCATGTCCTTCACCCATTTTTTGATGGGATTATTTGTTGTTTTCGTGTTGATTTGTTTGAGTTCCTTGTATATTCTAGATATTAGGTCTTTGTGAGATGCATAGTTTGCAAATATTTTCTCCCATTCTGTAGGTTGTCTCGTTACTCCCTTGACAGTTTATTTCTCTCTACAGAATCTTGTTAGTTCAATTAGGTTCCACTTGTCAATTTTGTTTTTTGTTGCATTTGCTTTTGTGGACTTTCCCCAATGTTTGTTTTTGTTGACATTGTCAAAGATGAGTTAGTTATTGGTCAGTGGTTTCATCACTGAGCCTCTATCCTGTTCCATTAATTTACATGTCTATTTTTGTACTGGAAACATGCTGTTTTGGTTACCATAGAGCCTTGTAGTAAAGTTTGAAGTCTGGCAATGGGATGAGCCTGGTTTTGTTATTTTTGCTTAGGACTGCTTTGCCTATTCAGGATTTTTTTGCTGCCATATGAGTATAAGTATTGTCTTTTCTACATTTGTGAAAAATGATGTTAGTAGTTTGTTAAGGATTGTGTTGAATCTATACATGGTTTAAGCCAGTATGGGCATTTTAAGATAATGATTCTTCCAACCCATGAACATAGAATGTTTTTCTATTTGTTTGTGTCATCTTTGAATTCTTTCAGTAGTTCCTGTTGTAAAGATCTTTCACTTCTTTGGTTAGATGTATTCTGGGGTTTGTGTGTGTGTGTGTCTATTGTAAATGAGATTATGTTTTATGTTTGCTTCTTAGTGTGTTTGCTGTTGTCTTACAGAAATGCAACTGATTTTTGAGTGTTGATCTTATGATTTGAGACTTTACTGAAGTCATTTGTCTGTGCTAATTTTTCTAAGTGCAATTTTTAGGGTTTTCTAGATATGGAATCATATCATGTGCGGAGAGAGAGAGAATTTAACTTCCTCTTTTCCTATTTGAATACATTTTATTTCTTTCTTTTGCCTGATTGCTCTGGCTAGGGCTTTTAATAACATGTTAAATAGGAGTGGAGACAGTAAATATCCTTGTCTTGTTCTAGCTCTTAATGAGAGAAGTGATAGAGAAAAGCTAGCCAGACAGACAGGGAGAATCGCCGAGTAACAACGCAGTGAACTTCAGGCAGTCCTCTTTGGCTGATACACTCCTGTTGGTAAACAAGCTCCCTGTAAGCCTCCCAAACTAGAGCTTAAGTACTCACTTCTGGGATTAAAAAAACAACCAATCAGTTTGCTGTCCAGCACTAACCAATCAGCTTCCCATTGGGCTCCTACCTCCTGCTGATTGGTCCTTAGTACTGACCAACCAGCACAACTGTTGCCGACCAATCAGCTCACAGTTAGTGACAGTCAATCAGTTTGGCTTAGGGCGTTATAAGCACCAGGATTTGGTCTCAGATTGGCAACCCTCTCAGGTCTCCGCCTGCTGTGGAAGTTTTTCTGTCATCTCACTATATCCTGCTTTCTCACTTACTGGCATCTCTGTCCCTCATTTCTCCTGGGCAGGAGTCAAGAACCCCAGTCTGAATTGGTGCAGAAGAAGATCATCAGAGACAAAGAGTCACACACCCCAGAAGCTGACTTGCTAGCCCACCTGCACCCCAGAGGCTGACTTGCCAGCCAATGGAGCTAGCTGAACCAGGAAAGCTGCCAGCAGAAGGTGAGACTCTGAAATTGAGACACTTCTGGGGGCTACAACACTCTCAGGGCTTGGCTTGCCACCCCTTTAGAGCCAACACTCCTGGGGCTAGGTTTTCCAACCCACTGAATCAGCAATACTCTCTGGACTTAGCTTGCCAGTCCATTAGAGCAAACTCCTGGGGCTAGACTTGCCAGCCCATTAAGCTAAAAGTCTCTGGGGGCTTGGCTGGCCAACCCATTGAGCTGACACTCTGGAAGCGCAGGCTGACCTGAAAAAGTCATATCATTAGGAGGAATATTTTCAGCATCTGTCCATTAAGTATGATGTTGGCTGAGGGTTTGTGATAGATGACTCATCATTTTGAGGAATGTTACTTCAGTACCTAGATGGTTGAGGGTTTTGATTGTAAAAGGTTGTGGGACTTTATCAAATACTTTTTTTTGCATTTATTATTGAGATAATCATGTTGTTCCTGGTTTAACTTAAGTTTATGTGATAGATCGCATATATTGACCAGCTTGCATCCTAGGAATGAAGCCCAAAGAATATGATAGACTTTAAGATGTGCTGTTAGTTGTGGTTTGTTGGTATTTTGTTGAGGATTTTTGCATATTTTAATCAGGATATTGACTTGTAATTTTCTTTCTTTGTTTTATCTTTGGCTTTTTAAATCTTACTGACTTCATTGAATGAGTTAGGAAGAAGTCCTTTCTTCTTGATTGCTTGGAATACCTTCAAAAAGATTGGTACCAGCTCTTTCTTTTATATATGGTAGAATTTGGCTGTGACTCTATATGGTCCAGGGCTTTTTTGGTAGGTAGGATTTTTATTATGGATTCAGTTTTGTGGCTTTCTCTTGGTCTGTTCAGGGTTTTAATTTCTTCCTGTTTCAATCTTGGGACATTCTGTGTTTCTAGAGATTTTCAGAGTTATACATATACTTAAGTTTATAACAATCTATGATAACCTTTTATATTTCAGCAAGATTGGTTATAACGTCACTCTCTTTTTCTTTTCTTTTGCTCTCTCTTTTTTTTTTTCCATTTGGTTAATCTGGCCAGGGATCTGTCAATGTGTTTATCCTTTCAGAGAATCAGCTTTTTGACTTTTTGGTTCTTTGTGCAATGTTTTTGACCTCAGTTTTGCTTTGCTTTTCTCTGACTTTGTCTATTTCTTTTCTTCTGCTAGCTTTGGGTTAGTTTATACTTATTTTTCTATTTTTCCCAAGTGGGAATTTAGGTTGTTTATTTGAGATCTTTCTATTTTCTTGATGTGAATGTGTAATGCTATAAACTTCCCTCTCAACACTTCCTTTATGGCATCCCAGAGATCATGGTATGTTGTTTTTATTTATTTCTAAATGTCTTTATTTTTGTCTTGAGTTCATTGTTTACTCAGAAATTGTTTAGAAGGAAGTTGTTTAATTTTTATGTATCTATGTGTTTTTGAGATTTCCTTTTAGTGTCGATTTCTATTTTTATTTCACTCTGGTCCAAGAATATGCTTGGTATATTTCAGTTTTGGGGGGAAGTTTATTCAAGGTTGATTTTTAGCTGAGTATGTGGTCAATCTTAGAGTATGTCCCATGTGTGTATAAGAAGAATGTTTATTGACTGCTGGATGGAGTGGTCTATGGTATCTGTTAGATAGAATTGGTCAAATGTTGAATTTAAGTCTAGGATTTTTCTCCTAAATTTCTGCAATGATGATTTATCTAAAGCTGTTAGTGAGATGTTGAAGTCTCCCACTGTTATTGTGTGGCTGCTTATGTCCTCTAGTAAATTAGTTGGCAATAATTTTATAAATCTGGGTGTTGTTGTGTATATATATTTAGGATTGATATTGCTATTGATATTTTCATTTTGTAGTGTCCTTAATTGTCCTTTATTACTTTTATTGGGTTAACACTTCTTTTATTGATATACTAATTGTGAGCCCTGCTCTTTTTCTCTTTCATTTGTATGAAAGATATTTTTCCATCTCTTTGCCTTAAGTCTGTGGGTGTTGTTAGAAATGGGATGAGTTGGCTGGGAGTAGTGACTCACACCTGTGATTCCATCACTTTGAGAGGCCAAGGTAGTAGAATCACATGAACCCAGGAGCTTGAGACCAACCTAGGTAGGCAACATAGACATAGGCAACATAGGCAACAAGAGAGATCTTGTCTCTACAGAAAAAACAAAAAAATAAACTGGGTATGTGTTGTGGTGCACAATTATAGTACCAGCTACTCAGGGGGTTGAGGCAGAGGGATCACTTGAGCCAGTAGGTCAAGAGTTTGGTGAACCATTTTCATGCCACACACTCCAGCTGGAGCTATAGAGTAAGACCCTGACACACACACACACACACACACACACACACACACACACACACACACACACACACGAAATGGAATGGGAAGATTCCTGAAGACAATTGAGGGATAGAGTTATAATCCAATTTGCGACTCTGTGTCTTTTAAGTGGCAATTTTAGTTCATTAACATTCAAGCTAAGTATTTATATGTGAGAGCTAGTTCTTGTCATATTGTCGTTATGAAGTTTTGTGTTCTCAGTTTTGTGATTGATTTGTATGGTTTGTAAACCATGAGCTTGCATATGCTTTTGTGATAGGTTACATCATTCTTTAGTATATATGTATAGAACTTCTTTAAGCATATCTTTTAGGACTCATATACGGGTGGCAAATTCCTTTATTAGAGTAAGAAATTCTTGACTGGCATTGTGTTTCTTTATGAATGCTAAAGGTGGGCTCCCAGTCTCTTCTAGCCTGTAAGGTTTCTGCTAAGAGGTCTTCCTTGATACGTAGTCTGTCCCTTCTTTCCAGATGCCTTTAAATTTTTTTCTTTCATGTTGACCTTGGATAATCTGATGACTATGTGCCTTGGGTATATATTGTTTCATGGGAGTTTTTTTGTTTTTTTTTAAATTTCTTATATCTGTATAGTGACCTATCTAACAGAATTAGGGAAAGTATTTCTTTAAAATTGGATATTATTGCAATTCACCAGATTAAGTTACTCAACACAAAAGATGTGTCCTTAAAAGCTACGTAAACAGTATTTTATAAAATGCAACTGCCTTATTCTAATATGAAACATTTAAATAAATCCAGAGATAATGTCACATTGAATAAAGAACATGTAAAATTAATCCATATAAAATCAGGAAGAGAAGTTATAAATGATGATATCACTATTTTGACTACATACTGCTCTAAAAGTTCTGGAAAATATGGCAGGACTAAATTATTTATTAAATTAGCAACCTGTAAAAGATTACATAACAGTCAATAAAATGATATAATTTATATATGATAAAGTTGCATACATAAATTACCTATTATAATCTACAGGAAATTATTTAAGTATTAATGATACTTTAACAAGGTTACTAGATGCAAATTAATGTTTTGTGTTTTATAGTAAGCATATTTCTTTTTCTTTCTTTCTTTCTTTTTTTTTGCTGTTGGAGTCTCAACCTGTCACCCAGGCTGGAGTGCAGTGGCATGCTCATGGCCACTGCAGCCTCAACCTGCTGGGCTCAGGCATTCCTTCCACCTCAGCCTTTCAAATAGCTGGAACCACAGGCCACCATGTTTAACTGAATTTTTGATTTATTGTAGTTAAGCATATTTATAATAAGAGTTCATAAATACAGAAGATGGTAAGAACATCACCCTCATAAAAAGAAAAATGTTGCAAAACTTGCAAATTAATGAATCTTGTTAAACCCACTGTTGGAGTCAAGAGAAAGTTTCCCCTTCAGTCTCTAAGGTAGGTTGAAAATCACTGACAAGGGGAAAATTTGTAGAAGAAAAGGTATATACATTTATTTGGTCATAGTTTTACATGACATGAGAGCTTTCTGAATAAAGACATAGAGATATAAGGGAAATTGTCTATTTTTATACTTAAGTTTAGCAAAGTATCGACAGCTATATAAACATATGATTGGTCTAAAAGGGTATGATCTAGTGCTAATTAATGGAGTGCAAAAGTCCAGCAAGTCCTGTCTGTCTCGAAGCTGCCTTCTTTGAGGATACAGTTTTTCCTCATATGCTTATATCTAAGTATTTAAAACAAATGAGTCTGATTTCATATATCCTATATAACATTTCTAGCATTGTCAAAAAATTATAACATTTATGTCCTCAAAGAAAAGAAAAAAGCAGTCTGCAGAGACCACACAATCAAAAGAATCAGACTCGGAAATGACACAGATGTTGAAAAGATCAGATAAGACATCTGCTATAGTGTGCTTAATATTTTAGAAATTATAATGGAAAGGATAGACAAAATGTAAGATCAGATAACTATACAAAGAGATCAAAATTAAGAAAAAAATGAAACTGACAGAAATCAATAAAATCATAAAAGAAAAAACAATTTATTTTATATGCCTATTAGCACCCTAGACAAATCTGCAGATATCACTGGTAAGCTTGGAAATATGTCAATATAAAATAGAAATTGTATGATTTATTTTTAAAACTCTTAAATATAGTGAAACTAATCTTTGACATTTCCAGGTCCTTTTAATATCTTCAGTCATAATGTCAAGTGTGATTTTAATAAGAAGCCACATTTTCTAGTTTGTATATTTAATCATTTTAAGTGAAATCAATTGCTCTTTCTTTGGGGATATGAATTAGAAAAAAGTTTGAAAGGAGAGGTTTCCCTGAAGCTCATTTAAATCAGCAGTATTATCAATTTGGCAATACACAGAGAAGTATCTGATTTAAATGTACTGGGAGTGGGTTTCATGACTATAAATAATTACTAACATGCATTCTCATCAAAATTTCATTAGGATCTTTTTATGCTTATATTTACCACTTATTAACATCCATTCCAACTATGTGGCTGGCATGAATACAGAGTTCTTATATTACTTCTTATTTTAACTTTCAGAAAATATGAAAGATAAATTTTATTTCTTCATTTTTCAGAGGAGGAAACTGCAGTTCACTATCATTATAGTTCACTGTCATGCAAGTAGCTAACCCATGTTTGATAACCATCTGAGAGTTCAGTAACCATTTCCCTAGCAATCCTGTCAAGGCAGAAATTAAATCAAGTTCAATTTAATCATGGTTTCTGTCAACGTTCTAGTCAAGATAATTTTAATAAATAAGTTCGCTATGTGTTGGTTGTGTTTATTCTGCACACATAGATTTAGTTAAAATGGAATGTAAATTAATTGCATTCTATTTATTTAGAAAAGCTTGTATAATTATGTGAAGGGAAATACAGGGGAACAATGTGAGCAAGAGATACCTGGTGGTCAGAAAGTCAGAAAAAAACAAAAGAGATTTAAACATTAGATGTAATCATTTTAAAGATGCTTTAAAATATGATTTATTTTGGCATTTTAAGTAGGCAATGAAGAAAAGATATATTTTCATATTCATAAATATCTAAGAATTCAGAATAATTAAAGCAGGCATTCTTTTCTTCTTAGCAGTTCACTTGTAATAGTCACAGAATGGCATTTTGAAAAAATTACCAGTTTTGGAATTGAATCTATCTCTTCTCAAATCCCAGTTCTTCCATTTATTGTTTTAGCCTTGAGATATGGGCTAGTTATTCAAATATTTGTAACATAAGTGTTGTCATCTTTGAAATAGGTATAATATCAGCCCCATTAGCCCCATTCCTTCCCCTGTAGGTTTGTTCTGAGATTAAGTTGGATATAAGATGCATATAAATACCCTGGATTCAGACATACCTCTTTTTATTTTCTAAATTAGTTTTGTCACACTTCTGACTCAAGAGAAATTGTATGTTGAGATTTTAAAAGATTTTATAACTGTAAACTTAATATTTTAAAATATAATAAAATTATTTCCAAAATAAGTTTTTGTCAGAGCTGTGCATGCATTTCAATACCTCTGACAATGCTGATGTACTTATCAACATATCCTCCCATTAATTTATGAGAATTATTTGCATATGAAGAAAAAATCTTTCTTTATTTTACAAATGCCAAACATAAGATTTTTTTTGTAAAATAATGGAGATTATGTTAAGACTTAAACTCATTATAAGAACTATATGTAATTATGTTATTTCAATGTTTTAAAATTCTAACCCTTACACATTTCTCATGGATAAGGAAAAATACAAAGCAAAATACAACACAGTATTCAAAGTGGTACTGTCACTTTAAACACACATTTGTAAGTATATTTCAAATGTACTTCAGATTGACTTTATTTATAATTACTAATTATTACTCTAATTTTTCTATAATTACTATAATTTCTTCATTCATAATTAGGGCACCAAAGGCCCAATTAAGGTTCCAATTAAAGCTAAGATTGGATGGCTTCCAATCTTTTATTTGAGACTGAAGGAATAAAAAGTGAAATCTCAAAATGGCTGCTAGGACCTTAAAGGCTTTCTTCAGGTAAAATATTGAAGAGTCTGAACAAATTTGGCGATAATCCAAGCAGAAGTACAATGGTGTTATATCTACACTTTATGTTTTGTTGAATAAATAGTTAAAAAGTAACTATTTCCTATTTTCCTTTTGGTCTGTTTCATTACTTGGAAAATGTTCATTACTTGAAAAATAATATCTACTTATTTCTATTTCTGATTTTGAAATTTTTAAACCTGGATACTGACCTTCTTAACTTTTTTAAAAGTCATTCTTCTAGTGGCTTCCTGTTATTTTTGCTATTACTATTATCCTTTTAAATGTAGTTTACTCCAAAAAGCTAGAGTTCCAAATAACATACTCTTTCTACCTAAATTTTACTCTGTTTTTGTAGACTTACTTCAGTCATCAAAGATGCTTTCTATTATGGACCAGTTTGCAAAAAAGCACTGCAAATTAAAAATTATTGAAGAAAGCCAAAACGTATTTCTCTGTTAACTTTTAGTGGTCCTCAGCAACCAGAATTAAAATTGAGTGAATGCACAGTGTTTATTATGGTGTATGATCATTATATTCTGTTAATTAATTATCAGAATAATTAGAGCAGACATTCATTTTCCTTTCAGTAATTCACCTGTAAAAATTATGGTGTGGAATTTTGAAAAGATGATCAGTTTTGGAATTGAATGTATGTCTTCTCAAATCCCAATTCTGTCATTTATTGTATCATTACTACAATCTGTTCCCAGTGGCCTTATTTCTGGAAACCCTTAAAACCAAGCATCATCAAACTATTGAAGGCACATGGAGTGGTCCAGGATTTAATGAATTCCGAGTCTTAACTCCACTGCTTTTTAAAAGCTGTATAAAAACTCATTTTGTTAATAAAGAAGGTAATACAACTGAACACAGATTGGCCACTAATCCAATACCTTATACTGAAAAGGGAAAACACGATTGCATCTTTTAAACTAACTTAAGGATAGTTTGTTGAATCAAACTGGATTTTATCACCATAAGTGGAAATCACATGCAAACTTAAAAGGAGTTTACTTGACTCACACCAAAGCATCTGTCCATAAAGAGGGTTAAACTGAGCAACTGTGATATTTGTTCTTTTCTCTTAGTAAGGCTGCCAGGCTCTAGTCTTATGAGCTAGTAAGATTAACATAACTAATCTGGTACCTATTTACCTTTTAGTAGCGATAGTCTATATATTTCACCAGTGAATATCTGAGTCCAGGGCCATGCTCATCACTATGTTTTTACTAGAGCATATAAAATGGGTTGATTTAACTATGGATGATTTAAGTCCCATACTTCATTGTAACCAACTTAAAGTTACTCATTTTGTCAGAAAAAATAATTTTGAATGGGAGAACATAGTATTTGAGATTCTAGGTACTGGACTCAAACCCCCTGGATTTGAAGCTAATTAGAAGTTATGAGACATACTTAAATACTCTCTCCTAAAATTCTTAAGTCAATAGGAATAAATATAATATTTCCTATATTTTTATATATTAGTCTATATATGTAAAACACATAAACAGCCTGCTATATGGTGTATTATACATAACTATTACTATAATTTTACTATTGTGATTAACACTGAGAATACATAAGTACAGCCCTAAAGGGATTTAAATTTCTAATACCAAGTATATGACAGATGAAAAAGGAATGATGTAATAATAAATGGTAAAGTATATGAACCCAACAAAGCTTGTTGTCCAACACTACGCAGTCATCCTGCTCTACGAATGGGAGATGTATTATGTCAGGAAATAACTTTGAGGAAACAAGTGAGCAAAGCACACAGATGATATTTTGCTGAACATGATTATCTTAATATTAGAAGTGAACTATAAGTTAATTCTGGGTAAGTGAGAAGAAGATGTGAGCAGGAAAACTAAAAGCATTCAATCAACAATAATTTCAAAGGACTAATATTGACTTAAACCAGAAATCACCACACCATCTTCCAAAGAGGTAGCCCTAGTTTGTATACCTCAAAGCAGTATAGAAGCGTTCCTTTTTCTCTGCATCCTTGCCAGCATCTGTTGTTTGTTTTGTTAATGATACCTATTCTTACTGGGTTTACATGGACTATTATGCAGTCATAACGAAGGACAAAATTATGAACTTCGCAACAACTTGGATACATTTATAGTCTATCATACTCAGTGATCTATTACAGAAACAAAGAACAGAGTACCATAGGTTCTTGCTCATAAATAGACCTTGAACAATTATCATAATACTGTAAGAAAGGAATTGGCAGTAGTCGGAAACTGACGAGTGGAGGAGGGGAGTGGCAGTTGAGGGAAACTGCTAGGGAAGGGAGGGACACACCTCATCAACAAGGGTACCTGCATAATCACCGTTTGTATACCTAACCCTGATTGGCACCCCACATCTTTAAAATAAAAATAAAATGATAATAATAAAAAACAAATACAAATTTAAAAAAGATTTAAACCTGTAACACATCTTCTTTCTTTATCCAGATTCTGTATTGATAAAGTGAAGATATTAATAATTGTCCAGCAAGATGTTATGTTTACATATGAAGAATATATAGTTTGAATTTCTAAGTATGTATGTTGCAAAGAAAATGTAATATTTTTTTTTTGAGTTGGAGTCTCACTCTGTTGCCCACGCTGGAGTGCAGTGGCCGCTCCCGGTCACCGCAGCCTCGACCTGCTAAGCTCCGGCGATCCTTCCACCTCAGCCTTCTAAGTAGCCGGAATTACAGGCATGCGCTACC
>NW_007260334.1:244353-306342 GCF_000164805.1 Carlito syrichta
CCTCAGCCTCCCAAAGGCGCGGGATTACAGGCTGAGCCACCGAGCCCGGCTAAAAATGTAATTTATAGTAAAGAATATATATCTAAATACAGAATTGAAAAATAATAGAAGTTTTTGTCATGTCCATATGTTTTAGGGGCTGTGATAAGCTTGTTGTATGCATTATGTCACTTTTTATCTACATGTATTGTCTCACTCAATTTTCTTATTCTATTTATTGATCAATACTTTTATGTGATTTCAGTTTTTAGGTTAATTTCCCTAGCACTATGCTTTCCAATCCTTTGCAATAAATACATCACCAACTAGTCTTAAATTAAATTTATTGACATAATTTGTATATAATCAAATTAACTGTTAGAACATAGTTCCATGAATTATGGAAAGCATCAAAGTTTGTGTAACCAATACCGCTATCAAGCTATTGTATTTCTATCTAGCATTAAAATAGGAGATTTAGCTGGGCTCGATGGCTCAGCCTGTAATCCCGCACCTTTGGGAGGCTGAGGTGAGTGGATTGCCTGAGCCCGCGGGTTCGAGACCCGCCTGGGTAGGCGAGACCTCATCTCTATAATAAATCAAAAAATCAGCCGGGCGTGGTAGCGCATGCCTGTAATTCCAGCTACTTGGAAGGCTGAGGCGGAAGGATCGCAGGAGCCCAGCAGGTCGAGGCTGTGGTGGCCGGGAGCAGCCACTGCACTCCAATCTGGGCGACAGAGTGAGACTCCAACTCAAAAAAAAATAAAATAAAATAAAATAAAATAGGAGATTAAAATGTTAAAATATTACATATAACATCCAAAGTATAAAATATTTTATGATAATAATAACTAAATGTATATAAGATCTGTATACCCAAAATTACAAAACATTACTGGAAAAACAAAAGTAAGCATAATAAGAAATTAAGTGATATAAAACATGCTCGTGGATCAGGGACATCTGTATCACTACGTTCTTGTGCTCGAATCTGATGAACTAGTACAATTTTGATCAAAGGCAGAAATGAACCATTAAAAATACATTATTACGATATAGATAAAATCAGCTCCTGTGCCTAAATGGCCTCATTAATTGACCAGTATGTTTATATGATTTCAAACAGTTTTAGGATAGTTTCCTTACCACTACATAATTCAATCTTTTAGCCTCATCGAGATACAGTTATTATTTTTTATCAATGCCCTTGACACTCCAAGATAAATGTCACTTTAAAGAGCTTGCTTAGTCCTTCAGGCCACCTAGTGCGTGTCATTTGTATGTCTGCTGCAGTGCTGTGAGTGATAACCACACCTTGTTAAATGAATCCCAAAGAGAACATACTTCATTTGGTGCCTACTGCACCACAAGGGCAGGTGGCTGCTATTGGTTTCTGGTGAAATATTAAATTGCCAAGCAAGTTTAATTTTAACATTTTTTTATTGTAATGGTATAGAAGTTTTACTTCTACTAAAGAAAAAGTTTCAATCTAATATTAAAATTTATTTTGGGGCATGAACATGGAATGAGTTAACAAGATTCTCTTTGATGTGCAGCAAGTATATCTAAATGTTACATTCATAGTTTTTTTTTTCCTATTGTAGGAGATGCATAAAAATTCTTAGTGGTAAGGAAAAAGACCTTTGGGACCTTACATGTCAGTTATAAAAGACAAATTGTTATACCTATAAATTTGTCTCTCTTGGAACTGACATCCAAGGTCCCAGAGTTTTTTTCCTCTTCACTCAGGATTTTAAATATAATTCCTGCAGCATACTGTATTCCATCCTTTACAAGAAATATTCAACCCATCATATGAGAGACAGCCAGACACCTTGCCTACTGCCGAAGAATGGAAGAGAAAAGTTAGATGTGAGATCACGAAGTAACACACATCTGGATATTTTTTTAAAGGCTTAATTACAAAATAATTTGCAATGTTAATACATAAAAGAATGGGGGCATGTCACGTATCTAATTTAAAACAAACAAATAATATAATAATCCTCAATAATATTTTTTGGTAAGAGTCACTAATTAATTTTTATAATTTTGAAAAAATGTACCCTGATCTTTGCTCCGTGCTCTTGTGACTTTTTGCTAATAATCAATAAACTATACTTTTGAAGTTTAAATATAATTACTACAATCATAGATCTCCACATCAATATAAAAGATAAACGTACCACTAATCTTATTTTTATTATAATCACCATCATTGAAGATTTGTCAACCAATTTTGGTAGGAAAAACCACAGCTAAATTATTCAACACCTTGTTCTTTTGGGTTAATTAATGAAATACAGTATTTCATTATTTATTGAGGTGATACTAATTTAAATGGTGTGTTTATAGGCAACACTTGGTTGATTCACTAAGGAAGTTTTTGACTTGGAGTATACACATTGCTTTAAATACCATGTTAATGCATAGTAATAAATGTTATTAAATTGTCCATTTATGTGTGATTTTATAAGATAACCAAAATATTTTAGAAGTATTTTATTCTGATGATTGAAGACCACTGACGTCTAAACTCTATTTTAGTCCTTTCATTCTATTGCTCCAGTTTATGCCCCACAAGTAGATTCCTTTTTTTTTGTTTTTAACTCCTGTGTATTAACCGCAGCTGGCAACCTGAACTTTCATGGGGAGATCCGAAGGATTTGTCAATCGATCCAGAATGTATTTCAAAGTGTGAAGGTGTACTTTGCCTATAACTTTCTTCTAATGAAAATTATTTGCTGTTATGATTTCTAATTGTATTTGTTTCATAGAAGAATGATTTGTTGGGTAAATTTTCTGTTCACCAATACTTAACACTGAATAACAACAAACATTTAACAGAAAAATCTATTAAGCGTTAAAACTCCAGTGTTTCAATGATGAGAAAATTACATTTTTGATACATGTACAATAGATCCTTGAATAACGTTGTTTTGTTATAACGCTGATGAGAAATAATATAGATTCCTGGTCGTGGCCACTGCCTGTCTGGAGTTTGCATGTTCTCCCCATAGCTGCATGGGTTTTCTTCCAGTACTCAGGTTCTTCCCACATCTCGCAGCTGTGCATAGTAGGTGAATTGTGTCCACATGGTCCCAGTGTGAGTGAGTGGGGGTGCGTTTTGGAGCACCCTGCAGTAGAGTGGCGTCCTGTCCAGGGCAGAATCTCGGCCGGTGCCCTGAACTGCTGGAAAAGGCTCTAGCCCACATGCCTGAACTGAAATAAGTAGGTTGGAAAAGAATGGGTAAATGAATAGGAATGATTGTAAAATACGGTTTTTGAAGTAGACAAGAGTCATACAAATGAACACTAATAAATGATGTAGTCTGAAAGCATTCAGTAAGCCTGCTACGTATGTTAGTGTTTGTTTTGTGATTAGTGATGGTAGAAGGCACTCTTGCATTTTCACTTTGTGAAATTTTTTTCATTGATTTCACCCACCACTACCATGAGTACCTTAACTTCTTGTTTCACCAAAAATAGTGTAAAATATTATCTTGCTTTTATTAATCTTTCTTAAATGTTTGTATAGGCCACATTTATTTCAATGTTTAATATTACATGTTTTTGAAGTCTTTAATCTGAAGTTTGGTGATACTTTGTGGCCAGAAATATGCCATAAGAACTTGGTTTATTTATATCATTTAGCCTATGATAAAACTGGTTTTCTTATAGGTTGTTTTATAATGTTACAGCTTCCATGAACTTATTGATGACATTAATTGAAGACTTACTGTACTATTATTGGGGAGAGTTATTTGAGAACTAGAATTGGCAATCACAATTTGAATTTTCATATTTTATTACCAAGAAAGAATAAATAAATAATACTAACTGTATAGTAAAAATTGAAGGATGTCAGTATGATAATTGGAAAACTTGACCAAAGCATTCTGGAAAAATATTATTCTTTTGTATTTGGTACCTGATTTAATCTCTATGTAAAAAATGTTTGAATCTACTAATTTTCTCATTTTATTTTCTTATTTTGTTTTTGCATATATTTTCTTCTATGTATAGGGTAGCGTTTATACTTCTTTATACTTCATTTCTGCATTCTCCACTCAGAAAAATGTTATAAACTGTTAACCATACAGACATTAGCTTAAATAAATATACAATATGCTTTTAAACAATGATTATGCACATTTCATAACAGTTTTTCCTAGGAATGGACAGCTTCTGTTTTTCGTTTTGCTCCTTGACTTCAGTGCATCACAAAATACAGTTGCTTTACAATGTCTAATGTCTTGGACTAAATTATACCCTATTGCATTTTTTGTGTCGCTTCTGCAAATCTCATATTTTCTCCTTTTGTGATTCCCACATCCAAATGAGCATGTCTTTAAGAGCATTTTACTCAACTGTCTTTTGCTACTCTTTCTTTGCTTTCCATCTTAACAGTTTTACCCGCTTTTACAACTCTAACAATCATCTCTATTTTAACTACTTACAAGACTTTATCTTGAATTCCATTGTCCTCACATGATCGCCAACTTTTAGAGATGCATTAAAGCTGAAAGGAACAGTATTTGAATATAATAATGTAAACTCAAACTCAACCTATCATCGCAATCTAGTTGATCATTTTATTATGATTTAACATTTTAATCAATAAGAACTTGGATTGAATCCTAATCAAGTTGAACTCTTCCTAAATTGACAAATAATTTATAAACTTATGGGGTATATTATGATGTTCTGATATAGGTATGCAGTATGGCATGACTAAATCAGGTTAATTAACATATCCACCACCTTGCTTGTCTATTAACTCTATCATTTTAAATTTACTCTTAGTTATTTTGAAATATATAATACATTATTGTTGACTATTAGTCAATAAGTGCTTCTGATTGTTAATCATTATGCTATTTTTTGTCTTTTCTTGACTAAAACAACTAGTTTCTCATCAGCTCAGTCCTCTTAAGTCATCCTTACTTTTAAAAACTTCCATACAAAGACATTTCATACACCTTTAGCAGATTAATGCCTAAAAGATGCTGTATTCTTGTTTGCTACAATCCACCTTCTTCATTATTTTCCTATATATCCCCAAGCTGCAAACACATAATTTTACAAACTATTATGATCTTGCTCACAATTTTTTTTCGAATCATCATTCAAACAGGGGGAATAGTAGTCCATACACAGGATCAAGGATGGTATAAGATAGAGTGGCATAATTACTTTTTTCTGTTTTACATGAGTGCATGACATAATGACAATGATCAAAACTTTGGAATTTTAATTCTATGCTACAGTGGGTACATAGGAATGATCAACAACTCCAGATGGTTATAAATTATAATTAGAAAGTGGGTAAGCTTTTTATATTTATAGAAAAAATGAATTAATAGAAAATTTTGATGAACAGGTTATGAGTATTTTATGTCGTACTGTTACTTTTTTTGATTTTCCTTAACTCAATTGCACTTTGAAATTTTGGGATTTTCTGACCTTGGTAGAAGGATGAGTTTTGTCCCATAAATGAATTGAACATGTCAAATGATAATAAAAGTGATGATCAAAATAGTAAGCTTTTAATAACAATAATGTTGGTAAGTAGCTAATACTAATTGAGCCTTTTATATATATACTTTTCTATGAATTTTATGATAATTAACTAATTTAATCTTCTTTACAACCCTTTTAGGAAGGTACAGTATGATTATTTCCATTTTGTCATGAAGCAAGTGAGACAGTTAGTAACTAACTCTCCCAAGACACAGAACTTATAAATGGTAAATTCAGGATTTATTTTTTATTTTCATTTGATTTTAAAGATGTGGGGTCCAATTCAGAATTAGGTATACAAATGTTCATTATGCAGCACCCTTGTTGATGAGATGTGCTCCCCCCCAGGCAGATTCCCACTAGTGCCAATTCCGCCCCCAATCCAGGATTTTATTACAAGCTCTACAATGATATACTCTGCTTTTATTAAAAAGTTAATTTTCTACTCTCTTTAACAGCTACAGTATTGACTCCACCAATCAGTCATGTTTTTTCATCAATTTTCATCTAGAACTTTGTTAGAAAGGAAAGTAGAATTCTAATGAATATCCTGTTAACTAATGGTTAAGTTCCTGAGATAAACTTGGTTCTGGTGGCAGTGCCATAATAAGAAAGCAGTTTGTTTCATAAACATACCCTTTATAAGTAACATTATTTATGGAATATCTAAAAATAAATTTTTATATGTACATTAATCTATACAAATGCAATTATTCTTAGTCTGGCAAACTTAACTGAAACTTGACACACTACAATAGAGTGACAACCTTTTACCAAATTTCAGACATCGGTTTATAGGCTTAGAGTGCCTTGAGTAAATGGAAGGACACATACTTTTGAAAAAGCCATATGAAATTTTTCATAGGCACAATCTGTGAATCACCTACTAATTTTTCCCAAAAGGCTCTGTATACAGAAAAATAAAAATAGACAAATGTTATTAGGATTTTTGCAAACTACTTTCCATGGATCGTGAATGCCACTACAGATCACCAGAAAAAGCAGTTTTTGATGGCAGCAGATGATAAATGAATTTTTAATATAAGTGCTACTTAAGACACAATAGAATATATATAATGAAGTTTTTTGGCAATTCTTATGTATATTATGCATTAGACATAATATACTCAGAAGTGTCAAGATGGTTAGACAAGATATACTCAGCAATGATTGTATTGATGTCCATTTATTCCAGCATCATTTTTGAAAGACTGGTCTTCTTTTACTTACCTTAGCCTCTTTGCCAAAGATCAGTTGACTAAAGGAGGAGGACCCAAAAGAACAAAATTATCTTTTTGGAAGGTGATCCCCTACTAATACAGACTTCCTGCTCTAGATAAGTGTTCTAGGAACCCTTCTGCGTTAGTGTATCAGCTGACATTGCTGTGAGAGGCTGTGTTTGACTTAGTGAATTTTTTTGTGGCAAACAGGTGATTGGTAGTTCCACCATGAAAAAGCACCTGGGCTGAATTTTCAGCAGTTTTTGACCAAAAACAGTATGTCCCCCTGGCCCACCCTCCCTATTCACCTGATCTCGCCCTGAGCGACTATTTTTTGTGTCCTCAGATGAAAAAAATTCTCCAAGGGAAACATTTTACCAATGTGGAAAAGGTGAATGAAAACAAACAAGAAAAGCAGAACACTAAAAGCCATCAAAATGGGTGAGTTTAAAAACTGTTTTGAGTAGCGGACAAAGCATCTCGATGGCTATATTACATCAAACGGAGAGTACTTTAAACATGTAAGAATAAATACGCAATTCTTACTAAATAAATTTCAGGTTTTGGGGAGGCCCCCTCATACTTGTTTGTGTCCGCATCTATTTACTGTGACTGATAATCTTGAAGTCAGAAGTTTGTATCCTCTGAGTTTATTCCTCAGTATTGTGTTGATTATTCTAAGTCTTTTTTTGTTCCCCTTGAACATTAAAATTCCTTTGTCAATATTAATAAAATAGCTTGCTGAGATTTTGATTGGGGTAGCATTGAGCCAATAGATTAAATTAGAAAAAAATAGCATCTTTAAAATATGTAGCCTTCCAAATTATGAACACAGACTCTTTCTTTCTTTAGGTCTTTGATTTTTTTCTTCAGTTTTGTAGTGTTAGCCTATAAATTTTCTATCTATTTAACTAGATTCATAACTACATTTTTTGGTGCTAATGCAAATGCTATTTTAAAAACTCCATATTCCAACTTTTTTGCTGGTTTATAAGAAAGTAATTGACTTGTATATTAACCTTGACATTTCTGAAATTGCTATTCTTGATTATAAGTTCTAGGAGGTTTTTTCTTTTTATTATTCTTTAAGATTTTCTAATGTATAATCATGTTATTTGTGAATACAGATAGTTTCTTTTTTTCTTTTTGAAACTCTTTTCTTTCTTTTCTTATCTTATTGGATTAGTTAGTACTTCCAATATACTAATAAACAGGAATGGTGAGAAAGACATTCTTAAATTGTTTCTGATCTTGTGAGGAAACATTCTGCTTCTTACCTTTACAGTTATTAGCATAGGTTTGTATAAATGTTGCTTATCAAGTTGAATAATTTCTTCCCAATTCTTACTGTGCAGAGAGTTTATTTTTGTTTTAACATTAAGGAGCATTTTTTGGTCAACTGCTTCATAGGCATCAATTGATACAGTCATATGGTTATGTTGATATGGCAGATTACATGGACTAATTTTTGAATGATGAGCCACCTTTGCATATGTTGGGTAATTCTCAGTAAGTTGTGAATTATAATTATTTTTATACATTGTTTGATTTGATTTGCTAATGTTTTGTTGATTATTTTTGCATCTATATTCATGAGACATTTGGGTTTTAGTTTTCCTTTATTGCAATATCTTTATCTGCAATTGCTATTAAAGTAATATTGGAGTAATGTTGGTCTCACATAAGTTAGAAAGAGTTTCTTCTCATTTTATTTTGTCAAAGCAATGATAAACTATTGGTATTATTTCAGAATTCACATGTGAAATCATATAAGCATGATATTTTCTTTAATAGTGGCTATTATTACTGATTCAAATGGCTATTATGGACCTAATAATAGTAATAATGTTTTTTCTTGTGTAGGATTTAGTAGTTTGTGTCTTTTGAGGAATTGACATATTTTTCTGTGTTATCAGATTGGCAGGAATAGAGTGCTTATATTTATTCCTTTAATATTCCTTTACTGTCCATAGGATTGATAGTAATGATCCTTCTTTTATTTGTGTTATTAGTAACTGAGTTCCCATGTTTGTTTTTATTGCTAACCTATATCGAAGTTTAAATATTTCCAAATATTAAATGCTGATACAAATGTGTAATGATAAAATTCACAACAGTGAGAATATGCGTAAGTATTGATTGGAAAACATATGCGGTAACTTTCTGGAACTTTGCTGTATCCTGTTAGACGTGCATATTACATGGGCGAGTGCATTGTTCAATAACTGAACACTTTACATATGTGTATTTCAGTACTGGCCAAAGACAAAGTGAGCATAATACAAGAACAAAATTCTGTGAAATGGTGATAGTTATTGTAGAACAGTGGAAAGAACAAGGAAAGTTCCCACCTTCAACGAGTGCAGAGAAGTAAAGAGAATCACTTAAAATAATTGAAATTATTATATATCTTATAAAAGGAGAATTTGAGGGTACAGGGACTATAGAAAAATGTATTTCTATCTTACTATTTTTCAGTTGTAGAATACTCACATTTTCCCCTGCCAATTATTACTCTATTTCATTTAAAATTTGCTATCAGTTACAATTACTTGCTTAACTGTGAATCATCACTGTCTATATTTCATTTTAAATTATAAGAGAAGTTAGAAATTACCTAGTCTAACCCTTCTCTTTTACACTTTAGAAAATCTTTTATGGTTCTGAACTCTGCTGGAGTACTTAGTTTGGTATATATTCATCCTTGACTATGATGTGAACAAAAGAAATTTATAATTTTCATAAGTTTCATATTCTGAAAGCAAAAGGACAGTTATTTCTTTGACAATGAGAAATCCTTAATGTAGATTTATCCTTGAATAAAAGTTATTTATTCACAATGTTCAGTTGTACAATTGATGTAGTTACACAGTAAACAGCAACTCTCTTTTATAATAGTCTATTGCCACTTTCACATCATTTACCATGGGAAGACAAAACAAAACAAGACAATAACCACAAGAAAAGTTCATGGTGCCTGAGTAACTGATTCCTATTTGTACTCTGAAGTTGTCTCTATCTGTGGTACTGAAACTTTCCGAACCAAAGGCACTTGGTAATCGGCTAACAGTTATGTAAATCACCTAGTTCCTTATATCTTCATTTAGTAATGCATTTTCTAATGTAATGTAGTTGCTTTATCAAGTGACTAAGTTTTGCTTTGTAAACTTTGTTTTCTTTATTAACATACAAAAAGAATCACTACCATTTATTAATATATTTCCCCCTTTATATATATATATATATATATATATGGTTTATTTGATATTATGATTATCTCATATTAACACATTCTGCTAGTTTTACCTCTTACTATACTAGTTTAATTTGGTTATAAAGATTCAAGGAAGTCCAAGGTAAACATTTTGTAGACTTATTTCTTATTTTAGTTTTATTTACTCTAAAGTTGCTCAGTATCTCTTAGTTTTAAAAGCATTTTATTTAATTCATTCATTATCATATGTTCATATGATTTTCACGAAGTCAATCAAACTATTCTTTTTCTTCAATAAATAAAATCTTTTTTTTTTTTTTTTTTGAGTTGGAGTCTCACTGCCGCCCAGACTGGAGTGCAGTGGCCGCTCCCGGCCACCGCAGCCTCGACCTGCTGGGCTCCGGCGATCCTTCTGCCTCAGCCTTCTGAGTAGCCAGAATTATAGGCATGCGCTACCATGCCCGGCTAATTTTTTGATTTTATTGTAGAGATGAGGTCTCGCCTGCCCAGTCAGGTCTCGAACCGACGGGCTCAGGCAATCCACTCATCTCAGCCTCCCAAAGGCGCGGGATTACAGGCTGAGCCACCAAGCCTGGCAATCAAATCTTTAATGTAAGGAAACCTAAATCTCTTTTAAAAATACTTATTTTCACTTTGATGCAGTATTTTCAAAGTATACTTCAAACTTACTGTGATGCAATTTATGTCCATAAATATCTGCACTATCAATTGGACAAGCTTCTTACTTACGGTTACCTTTTCTTTTCTTTTACTCTAACTGGCAAGTTTATATGACAAATATGATACTGGGGATTTTTATTTTGGTTGTACTATTGAACAGATATTACTAATATTTTAAGTATTTATTTCAATTCACCGGTGGTCAATATATTCCCTGATTGTAATCCTGTTCTTGTGTACTTTGATCACATGAAGTTTGTTTGAAGCTGGTTTCTTTTTCCATGTGCTTGTTTAAATCATCACCACAGGGGTTAAAAATTCTGACCGTTAGCACAGTGATAACCAGCAGCTTTTCATCTACAAAGCATTTTACCAACATTAACTTTGGAAGTGTGTATTACTAAGATGATTTATTTATAAATATCTGAACATAACTTGTGAGGGACAAAAACAACCAATGCAAACTTTAAGCTCTGCTGTCCATTGTATTATGAGTAATAAAATGCTTTGTTCCTAGTCCAGGAGTATTGTGGCTTCTGTCAACATCTATGAAACCGTGCCATGCTGTACTGTGACCTTGAAAGCAGGGTCATACTTCTAACTCTTTACAACTTCCGACAGTGATCAACAGATACAATCACAGCATCTCCTTTAGTACACCCCAAATGTACAAGTATCTTCTCATGATTTAAATTGTGGAAACCAATTACATTGTGTATAGACATAAACTAGGTTGTTCATTTAAAAAGAGTAAAAGGAAAATAAAGAGCATTGAAAAAAATAAAAGATGGAAGGAAGAAAGGAAAGAAGGAAGAAAGGAAAGAAGGAAGGAATGAAAGAAGGAAGGAAGGAAGAGAAAAAAAAGAGAGATACTTCCAGGTACTACAGCAGATACTACAGCAGAGAATTTGGCATAGTGCCAAATTTATGTGCAGTTTCTAGTTATACATAAATAATAATACACAGATAATAATACATACTATGAAGGAAATGCAGATTATTTGGAGGGATTATAATTAAAAGAAAGCTATATTAGTCAGGGTGATAGAACTTCCTTCTGAATTTGATATGTAAGCATGGTTTAGTGAAAAAATTCCTGAATGTCAATGATGGATCTAATATTTACTGGTTGTGAAGTCTCTGCAAATAAGTGATCATACTTTCTCTGTCACACTGCTTGATATTGTTGTGTCTGGAGTGCAAGAAAAATGTTGCTAACACGCAGAGTCGGATTATAAATCCTTTAAAGAGCTGGTGACCGAGAGGGGGCTTATGCCTCCAAAAACTCTTGGCTCCAAATGAAGCAAGGAGAGGATTTATAAAGGCAACTACTGCTGAACAGGCTACAAAACATGGGGTGCAAACATAAGGTATTAAGTTGCATGGCATAAAGCATGAACTTATGAACCACTAAAATCAAAAAGCAAATTGTGCAAAAGTATACAAATAAATGTGGAACTTGTGATTAGGGAGTTTCTAATAATTGGGGAAACCAAGGGTGTAGGCTCTTAGTTCTGGAAAATTACAACCTCTGATTACTGGAAAGCTATGTAGGGAGTCATTTTTAGGTTAAACCAGCTAAAACAGCTAATATGGGGAATCTGTTATAATGTGGGGTTACTTATAAGTTTTACAGGTACTTCATTCCCCCCTTTTACTTGTTCATGAGTCAAACCATTGACTCGTGAATCATGGGCAAAGGGTCATAAGTTTCAACATACATGAGTTTTACAGAAGTATTTCATTGTTTAACAAATTGAATAAGCCAATTGATTACATAAGGCCCTATAAGCAAACTCAGAAGGAGGAGGATTATAGAGCCAGCTAGACTGGTGATAAGAGTTGTTAGCCAAGGGTTTTTCAATCAAACATAGATAAGAACAAGGAGTTGTTACTGTCCAAGTCTTTTTGACATCTGTCTATGTTTCTTGGACCTTCTGGAGGGTATCTTTAATGATTCCTGATGTGTTTGCATAAAAACACAAGTTTTTTCAAGAGTAACACAAAACCCTTCTTGAGATAGGAATAGAAAGTCCAAGCCCCTATGATTTTGGAGGACAACCTCTGCTAGAGAGTCCACCTGGTCATGGACTTGGTCTATAACTGATTGCATGTAATTTAAGTCAGAATTAATGTCTTGTGCGAAGTTAGTCCTAATTTTCTGCAGACCAAGTCAGTGGTGCTGAGTGCAGCTGTTTCAGCTACACTCAACCTGATTAAAGCAGGTACTAGTAAAGGGGCAGCACATTTCCAATGAGTTGCCAGAAGACCAGGAGGATTAATAAGAGGTTTCCTTCAGGAGCACTATAAGCATATATCTGGGGAAGTGGATAGACAGTAATACATAAAATAGACTTATTGCTTAACATTTCAGTGGTAACACAAATTATAAGACCGGTAGGACAAGTAAACCAAGTATTGGCAGGGGCTTCATTGACCATGGATTTATTTACAGTTATAACAAGAGACATATTGCAAATATTAAAAAGTGGAGAAGCTGTTAAGTTGAAATCAGGACTTTTAAGACATGAGGCAGTTCCAGTTACATCTCCTATAGTAACAGGAACTGTTTTTGGAGAGGAACATATAGTTTTGTCAGTGCTGCTGACAACAGGAGTATTAACCCCTAGGCCTACATAATAAGGAGGTCTTGATTTTAAGCAGAGCCAACAATTTGCAGCTAATTGTGGCCAGGTGTCATTAAGCACATGATGCAGGTGAGTTAACATGGGGAAAAGATGGGGGGAGATGAGATAGGTTTGAAAATGGTTGAGGTGACCTTGGGAGCTCTTGTGGTAAGCCTGGGGTACCGGTTAGTTTAGCAGAAGGCAGAGGCTGAGGTCAAGTCTGGTAGTAACCAAACAGGACTTTTTTTAGGTTCGCCAATGGCCCTAGTGGCTTGGTCACAGTTTTGTAGGCGAGTGTGCGCCGTTGGATAGTAAATAAGGTTGCCATGTTTATAGCCATCCATGCAGAGTCATATTTGCCAGGTAGTATCTGTTCTCCAACAATAATGGAGGAGATCAGTAACTTTCATATATGTAGATGGTTCTGGGTCAGTTGTTGGCCAAATGGTGATTTGAGATGTGTCATTAAGTCTCCCACTGTAAGCTGCAATAGTGACACATTTCCAGTGTGGACAGAAGAAGTGAACAACCTGATTACATTGCTGGTCAGTAGGATTACTGGGGCAAAGGTAAAAAAAATCTATGTTTCTTATATAATAAGGAGTTACCCAGTCTGTACAAAATTCAATATGGTAAACATTTTGTGCAGGTGCTAAGTTGATTATTCCAGACAACTTTCCAGCTAGATATTTTTTTTCTATGTTTACTAAGTCAGAAAGGTTTACCTTAATTGGACTGGAGCTGAGCTGTGGGTCCAATTTTGGATAGCTAAAACCTTTCCTGATGTAAAAGAGGTAAAGGTAAGGTGAAGACTGTACAGTAAGCTATTATGAAAGAGGGAAAACAGACTATGAGATAACACCAAACCAAGAATGAGAAAGTCTTAGCTTATGGTGACTGGTTCTGGGGTTGGTTGTTTATCTTTGTTCAGATCAGGACGTGATTTTGAGAGGGTTATTAGGGTTCTTTTGTACAGTCCAAAGATTTGAGTGTGGTGTGTTGTCGTCAAGGTCTTCGAACCTGGTTTTCTTGACCTGCGAGTAGTGAATCCAAGCCAGAATCCCATCAACCTTGAGTACCAATGGAATGGTGAGGATGACAATGTAGAGTTCTTTCCAGACTCAGGCCAGTCCTTCTTTTTGGAACTTTTTGATGTACACCAGGTCTCCAGGCTGGAATGAATGGTATGGTGTGGATGATGGGGTAGGCGGAATGACACGGATGTTGGAGTGGACAGTAGCCTGGACCTGTTGGAGGGACTGAAGTTACTTTAACAGAGATTGATTAGTAATTTCTTGAAGAATAGGATTTCATAACCAGGGTAACACGGGAAGAGGTTTGCCAAACATAATTTTATACGGAGTAAATCCAGCCTTATAGGGGGTGCACCGGACCTGAATAAGGGCCAGAGGCAAGAGATTTACCCATTTTTTTAAAACAGGTTTTTATTATTAATTTAGTCAAAGTAGATTTTAAAGTCCAGTTCATGTGCTCAACCTGTCCAGTACTTTGTGGTTGGTAAGCACAATGCAATTTTCAATTGATGTTTAGGGCTTTGCTGACCAGTTGGACTATGGACAAGATGAAGGTTGGACCATTATCAGAGCCAATAGAGAGGGGGAGCCCAAACCTAGGAATGATTTTATTTAATAAAAATCTTGTAATCATAAGTGCAGTTTTATTTGTAGTAGCAAAAGTTTTTACCCATCCAGAAAAAGTATCTACAAACACCAGTAGATAGTTATACCCTGCATGAGGAGGTTTTTATCTCTGTGAAGTTCACCTCCAATTTTTCTCCAGGGCTCAATCCTCGGGCCCTGGTACTGATAGTAGACTTCAGACCTTGCTTTGTGTTGACCTAAAAACAAGCAGGGCATCTTGCAATTGTTTTTTTCAGCCATATACCTTAACTCATTGATATGGTAAAAATGATTTAACAGTTCAGTCATTTTGGTGCTACCCCAATGGGAGGCAGAATGTAGTTGTATTGCCAGATTGTATTCAAAAGTTTCAGGCAGGATAATTTTAGAGACCTTAACCCACCATCCAGTGAGATCTTTATGAGCTCTCATCTGGTTTGCTTGCCTTTCCTCTTCTTCAGTGTAAGTGGGCTGTGGAGAGGGGACTGAAAAAATCTTAGTTAACAAAATATTTAGAGACTCAACTGGAAGTTCTGCAGCCTCCCAAGTCGCCTGATCCACCAGGTAGTTTCCAAGTGCCTCTGGAGTGTCTGATTTTGGATTTCCTTTGCAGTAAATGACAGCTACCTTTTTGGGAAGTCATATAACCATCAAAAGAACTAGGATTTCTTCCTTGTCTTTCATAGTCTTACCCACCGCAGTAAGAAGTCCTCATTACTTGTAGATCATGGCATGGACATGTGTAGCAAAGGCATACTGACTGTTGATGAAGAGGTTTATTCGTTTCCCTGCTCCCCATCGTAGGGCCTGAGTTAAAGCAATTAACTCAGCCTTTTGAACTGAAATGCCGTTGGATAGAGATTGTGACCAGATCACATTATGTTGTGGTCATTGTAGCACCAGTCTTGCGGACACCCCTTTTACCATCCATGAACAGGACGGCATCAGCCTGGCTTAAGGGGGTGTCTTGACGATCAGGGCGGCTGGCTGGAGACATGTCCATCATGTCTTCACAGTCATGAATTGAAATTTCAGGATTATTATTGGGGAGCAGGGTGGCTGGGTTGAGGCATTGAGTAGGAGAGAATGTGAGTCTAGGTTGATCTAGTGAAAGGCTCTGATATTGGGTGATATGGGTGTTTGACAACCAATGTCCAGAGGCTCCCCAGAGCAGAGTTTCAACAGTATGGGGAACAGTCAAAGCCAAACTTTGGCCAAAGGTTAGTTTATCCACTTCCTTGATTAATATTGCCATAGTGGCAATGGCCCAGATGCAAGAGTGCCAACCAGAGGCCACTGAGTCCTATCTTTTTGACAAATAGGACACTGGCTGCCTCAACAGTCCTAGAGTCTGGGTAAGGACCCCTTTTGCCAAGACCAGGGCCTGAGTAAGAGCCACCTTTAACTGTTGAAGTGCTTGTTCTTCAGTAGCAGTCCATTGCAAGGGTTGGTTCCCGGCAGTAGCAGTGTATAGTGGCTTGGCGATTTCAGCAAATCATGGGATCCACAACCAGCAATATCCTGCTACCCCTAGAAACTCCTGTACCTACTTCTTTGTCGTTGGTATGGGAATCCAAAGGATGGCTTCTTTCCAGGCTGACGTAAGGGCTCGCTTATCTTCTTTTAGCCAATATCCCAAATAGGAAGCTTCAGTAGAGCAGAGCTTTACCTTTTTTGCTGACACGCAGTAGCCCATGTCTTGGAGGAGCTGTAACAAAGTCTTAGTACATATTAAACAAGGGTGTAAGTCTGAAGCTGCAAGCAGGAAATTATCTACACACTGGAGTAGAGTATACTCAGGGTGTGAGGCACAGAACTCTCACAAATCTTGTTGCAAGGTTTCCCCCAAAAGATTCGGGGAGTTCTTGAATCCCTGTGGCAACCAAGTCCAGTTAGTTGACTAGTATCTCCCGAGTCAGGATCTGTCCATTCAGAGGCAAAAATGGGTTGACTTATAGGGGACAGAGGAATGGAGAAGAAAGCATCTTTTAAATCCAGTACAATATACACTTGGTGTTGTGGAGGAAGCAGGCTGAGTAATGTGTACGGGTTGGGAAAAGTAGGATGGATTGTTTCAACCCACTTGTTGACCTCTCTTAAGTCATGAACCTGCCAGTAATCAGAAGTTTCTGGCTTTTTAACTGGTAGGAATTGAGTATTCCAAGCAGATTGACAGGGAGTCAGAATACCGGCAGCTAAAAGTCTCTGGATATGGGGAGCAATTTCTTTTCGAGCTTATAAACTCATAGGGTATTGAAAAATGTGAACAGGAGTGGGAGATGCCAACAGACTCACCACAGCCAGAGGGTGATATTTCACCAGTCCTGGTGGGTTGGTCTCTGCCCAGCCTGAAGGAAATTCTTGCTGTGAATATAGAAGTAAATTTGGCAAGACATTCTCAGGGGGAGACTTAGAAGGGGTTAACAAGTATTTTTCAGACAGTGGAACAGTTAATAACATTTGATAGGCAGTGTCAGTAGGACTATACATTTTAGTTTCATCTGGTGAAAACACAATAGTCACTTTTAGTTTCTGGAGCAAGTTTTGGCCCATGAAGGGATATGGGCAGTCAGGTGCTATCAGAATGAGTGGGTAACCTGTTTTTGACCTAAGTTAAACATCTGGTCAGAGGTAAACCTGCAGTTTGTGATTACTCTTGTTGTTCCTTGAACAGGAAAGTTGTTTGCTGGACATAGGTCCTAATGGTGACTGATAGTTCTGCCCCAGTGTTTGCTAAGAGTTGGACTGGGTAGCCCCTGACAGCAGTGTTTACCATGGGCCCTTGGGGCCACAGGAGAAAGAGCCCTGGCCTCCTCAGTCTGAATCATTTTTGTTTCCCCAGTAGATGGCAAGACCAGGACTGACTTAGGTCCTCTGTCTTTGGGTGACAAAGGCAATCCTTCACCCAGTGACCTAATTCCTTGTAATATGCACATTGATTTTTGACCAGTTGGATGTGTTTCATTTCCTTTTGCCCCTTCTTGGTTTTTTTCCTTTTGCTTCCATGCCGGCTTTGATCCAGACTGGGAAGCTTGGATAGCAACCAATATTTTGGTTTGACGCTTTGTTACTTTATTTAATTTTGGATCTGTCTGTTTTTGTTTTTCAACATCATGGTTATTGAAAACCTTTTGGGCTACCTCAAGTAGCTGAGAAATATTCATATCTGCAAAACCTTCAAGTTTCTTGAACTTTCTCTGAATATCAGGAGCTGCCTGAGTTACAAAAGCCAAAATGATAGCCTGAACATTTTCAGGTACCAAGGGGTCAAACAGGGTATAAGTACAAAAGGTTTCCTGAAGATGCTTAAGGAATGCCCCTGGTGACTCCTCAGGACCCTGCATGATTTTGGTATATTTAGAACGATTAGTATGTTTTCAGGCTGCCCCCTTCAAGCCAGCTAATAGAGTCCAGTGATAAGTCTCCAAGTCCCAGGACCCTACTGAAGTAAGTGTTGGGGATGGGATGCAGTGAAAACTTCATCTAGCATTTCTTGGTTTTCCTCCTTCGTACCAGCAGCTGATGCCAGGAAAGATTTTCTAGCCTCAGCCCTGATTTGCTTTCAATCCTCAGAGGTAGAGAGAGTCAGGAGAAGTTGTTGACAATCGTCCCAAGTAGGGCAATGGGTCCGCATAACTGACTTCATTAAGGAGATCAGAGCCTGTGGCTTATCAGAAAATGTTGAATATTGATTTTTCAATTGTACAAATCTGAGGTGGAGAAAGGAGTATAAATCAAGAAGGGCCGTGCACCTTGATCCAACAGAACTTCTCAAAGAGGTAAAAGTTATGACGGGTCAGTCCAAGACAGGAGACGAGTTGCCAAAGGTGGGGATCTGGATACCAGAGAAGTGGAAGAAGTAACGACAGTAGGGGGCGCATGTCAGTTCCCCTCAGCTTTCCCAGTAGTAGGGGAGGAAGAGGTGAGAGTAGGAGAAGATTGAGGACCATGCAGTGGTGGGTTACAGGTGATGGTGACCAGCTCCTCAAGCGGGTCCTCTGTGAATGGAGGAAGAACAGGGTATAAAGGAGAAGCTGGAGCTGTCTTCTTAGGATTTAGGGGTTTTGGCTGTGGAGGATTGTCATTGCCTAGTCCGCCAAGAGACTTAGTAATGAAGATCCAGCCAGGGGTCCCTGGCCCTGTCCCCTTTCCCAAGGCATATGTCTTAAGCCAAGGAGGGGGGTGTCTGACCAGGGTTAACCATTGGTCAATATAGGAAACTGATTTGGGTACAGGGGCCCCCTCTCCCCAGAGACAATCCTCCAGATAGCTTGGGTGACTTGTTCATCTAGAGATCCCATAGAAGGCCATCCAACATTAAACAAAGGCCAGTCAATTTGACAGAGGATCCGGAGTTTGCCCTTTGAAAGACATACTCCATAATCATCTGCGAATCTGCCAGAAAAATCTCTTATCATACAGTCCAAGGTATGTAAGGATTTGGGTGACTCTGAAGCCCCCTGTCCTATGTTGTCAAAAATCACAGAAGGCAGAAAAAGTTTTTGACCTGATGAGCAAAAATGCAGCAGAAGCAAGCCTTGTAGCAAAGAGCACAGCAAAAATGAAAAGGAAAGAAGAAGGTTAAGGATGACAAGAAATTAAACTGCCATAAGCAATCAGAAATTAAAGCGGGTACCCAAACAGAATTCAAATACTCATCAGAGACTCTTGCTCTACCAACGTCTTGGGTCAACAAAGCAGAGCCCAAGGAGTTGCCCCATCAGGCTTCATCCTCCTCAATAGAGTTCCAAAACAGATCAAAATGAAACAAAACAAAACAGAAAAGTACCTCCCAGGAGATTGCAGACAGACTCAGGTTCTTTTGAGGCAGGAGAGAATTAGCAGTCATTCCTTCTGCCTCCATGCCAGATGAACGGTTATGGGGTCCTGAACGACTCAGAGAGTGCCTTGTCTATAACTCCTCCACCCAGCCGGGGAGAGCTGGAGCGAGGTCATCTCCTGAGGTTGGTGATTAAATCTCACTGGGCCCTCCAAATATTGTGTCCGTAGTGTGAGGAAAATGTTGCCAACACACAGAGTAAAATTATGAGTCCTTTAATGAGCTGGTGACCAAGAAGGGGCTTATGCCTCCAAAAACTCTCAGCCCCAAATGAAGCAGGGAGAGGGTTTATAAAAGCAAAAACTGCTGAATAGGCTACATAGCATGGGGTGCAAACATAAGGTATATTAAGTTATATGGCATAAAGCATTAAACATATGAACCCTAAAATCAAAAAGCAAAATGTGCAAATGTATACAAATAAATGTGGAACTTGTGGTTAGGGAGTTTCTAATACTTGGGGGAAACCAAGAGTGTAGGCTCTTAGTTATGGAAAATTACAACCGCTGACTACTGGAAAGCTATGTAGGGGGTCACTTTTAGGTTAAAGCAGATAAAACAGCTAATATGGAGAATCTGTTACAATGTGGGATTGCTTATAAATTTTACAGGTGCTTCAGTATCATCTCTGATTGTAATACTATCATACTGTAACCATATTTTGAAGAGCATATGCTAAAAGTTAGATAGTATTAATAGTAACATTTGAACTACCAGAGTTATTGTTAACTTATTTTCTTTTCTGTTAAAATAAAAATTGACTTGATCATCCTTCGTTTTTGACTTAATAATCTAGATTTTTTTTAATAAGCATTGGTATCCTCATAAAATATTATGGTCAAAGTCAAGCTGTGTTTGATAAAAACTGAAACGCTGGTGGTGCAAGCCTGTAATCTCAACTCTTTGTGAGGCCAAGGATAGAGAATTTCCTGAGCCCAGGGGCTTGAGACCAGCCTGGGCAACTTGGTGAGACATTGTCTGTAAAATATAGCAAAAAATTAGCTGAGTGTGGTAGTGCACATCTGTACTTCCTGCTACTTGGAAAGCTGAGGTGGAGGCATCCCCCGAGCCCAGCAGGTACATGCTGTAGAGGACTTGATCATGCCACTGCACTCCAGCCTGGGTGACCAAGTTGAGACTCTGACTCAAAAAAAAAAAAATTAAAAAAAAAAACTGAAATGCCTCTGGATTATTGTTTTATATGTGCTATCACAGAGTCATTCTGCAGACGTAATGGCAGAAGTTGGTCTTCAATGAACAAGATAAATCTAGGAAGCTAACTAACCTTTCTTTTTTTAGCTTAGATTTTCTTACATATTTTTTCTTTCTTGGTTAAAAACTATAGATCTAATTTTAGCTAAACAAAGTCTGGATTAAACAGAATATTTTTCTGCAGCATGCTATGAATTAGAACTTTTGAAATAAATATTTCTATTTAATAATTCCAGTAGGATGTATTATTACTTTTAATCTCCTCAAATCACTGGAACACAAATGCATAGACCTGATAGTCTTTCATGAAAATTCAGAAAAATAAGGGCATATTTCTTATGGATAAAATACTATTTGAAATCATGTTCTTTATAGCAAAGGAGATCATTGGAGAAGAAAAGTCTGCATGTTTGATTTTGTACTTAACTGGCTATGATGGCTCACACTTGTAATCCCAGTGCTTTGGGAGGGCAAGGTTGGAGGATCACTTGAGGCTAGGAATTTGAGACCAGCTTGGGCAAAATAGTGAAAACCCACCTCTACAAAAATAAAAATAAAACCTAGCTGAGTGTGGTGGTGCATGCTTGAAGTCCTAGATACTTGGGAGGCTGAGGTGAGAGGATTGCTTGAACCAGGAGTTTGAGACTGTGGTGAGCTGTGATTGTGCCACTGCATTCAGCTTAAGCAATAGGGTGAGGCAATGACTTTTTAAAAAATTTTATTTGCTCAACAGTGTAATGCCATAGATTAGATTAAAATAGTCAGAGCTTAAGTAGAATGTATTTCATTTTGAAAATTGAAATTTAATTTACTGGCAAGGAGAATACAGCCAAGAAAAATAAAAGATTGTCTAATGATCTCGGGACTAACAAAATTAAAGTTAGATATATAATTTTGACCCCTTCTTTCTTGGCACAGGTCCTATTGACTATTCCATATATCAAAGATGTAATCTTTGGATTAAATACAGCAGAATAATCTCTGGTGCCAACTGAAAATTTGAATTTCTAGGCCTTCACCAACAGACTTGCTGATTCTGAATTAGGGTGATGAATCTTACAAAGAAAAATTTTGGTGAACATTTTAGGACTTTTTGTGTATTTGAAATCTATATAAACCCTAAATTACATAATGCATTAAGATGAATACAAAATGTCTGACTAGGTTGCCAAAGTTAGCTCTTATTTTAATTTATACTAATAAAACTAAAAAATATTTATGATTTAACATAATAAGTAAGCAATTGAATTTTCTTTAGAATCCTATTATACATTTATTTTCACCCTTTAATGAAGTTTAATTTTTTCATTAATAATTATATGACTGAAATCTATAAAAATGCTGTGAATGAAATATATATATACATATATCCTTGAAGGGCTCAGATGATAGGATTTTATGTAATAGTAACTAAAAAGTTATGTAGCAAATAATTATAATAAAGTAATTAAGGATAATTTATTTAAAGTTGTACTGATGCTAATAATTTATTTTATTTTATTTCTTCAGCTTTGTTTAATTAGCTTTCAAGAACCTCTTTTGTAACTCAAAGCTGAGAGTTTAAATTTTTCTTCCAAGATCTTTATTACGCTCTCATCTCTAGAGCAATGACCCTTAACCTGTTTTTTTTTATTAAATTTCAATTTCTATGTAGTGATTTGCAACATATTGTATGCTTGCAGTTGAATGAATTAGCTTAGTTGTAATGATGAAAATGCAGCTAAAACTATTGACAAAGAAAATGCATCAGATAATACATTAAAGCAATATCCTAGTGTACAAGGAACAAACATAGCTTCATTAAGATAAATAATATATATCTGATAGTTTTAGTTGTAAAACCATGAGAAAAAGGAAAAAAAAAATCATGATGTGAGTTTAAACATGAGAAACAACAAAAGAACATCCCAAGAGTAGCTGACATAGCTAGCAAGTGCAGTTACATATACCAGCTTGGAAAAGGAAGCTGAGAGCTACAGATCTGGTGCTTATTTCTCTAAGTCAATTTTACAACTGCAGGTTGGGATAATGTCCCAAAATTATTCAACAAATATTTATTAGGTCTATGAGTTAGGTACTGCACTATTAGTTAGGGTTACACTACAGAAAACAAAAAAACAATGACTATGAAGTCCTTAAAGTTTCTGACATATAGAAAGCACTCAGCAAATCATGTTTGATACAATTATGTAAATGACATATAAAAATCAAATGTGTATAAGTAGTAAGAAAAGGCTACAAAAGGATGTATAATGCAGGCAAACAGGCAGGGCCAACATAAGGTTTTAAGAAGTAGATGATTTCATTTGGAGACCTGACAGTATGTGCAGGGTAGAATGGCGAAGAAATCTAAAAGGAGCAAGACCTAACCCTTCTCAAAAGTTCTGCAGTAGCGGAAGGACACTGGACTCAGGCAGTGTAAGTCTTCAGTTTCAAAGTCTCCACTTTCTTCCTAAATCCAGATTAGACTCAGTGCTGCTCCTATAGCATCAGTGTGGTCCATGTTAATGTTTTGAGGTTTTTCTCTTTCCTTGGATTTTCTAAAATGTATTTCTATATGTACTTGCCAAACACTATATAGAGGGAATATTTTATAGAAGTTTCTCTAGTTTTAAAGTTTTATTAGAGTTAGTAACCTTTTCAAAACTGAATATCAAGGAACATTTCATTTGCTGGAGAAGGATTTTTCACATGCTCATACACGATCTAAAAATATAAACTTAAGCTGTGGTAGAATAATTATGTGTAGTATATGACTTTGTGTATTACTATTCTGGGATATGTGCACATTTGCCTGAGGGTGTAAATAAGATGGGTAGTATAAAAACATAAACAAAGTGGGCAGGTGATAGCATAGCATAAAGGAAGAAACATTTAATCGACTGTTTTGCGCTTGGTATTCTACTTCAATAGCTCTTCTCAGGTGGCAATCACAGAACTTAAATTCTGAGATAGAATGATATTTTCCTGGCAGAAGATTCCAGAAGTAACTGTATAGGCTGCTTTAGAACTGCTCTTGAGTCAACTTTCTGATTAGACTGCTACTAAGATGCCTCAGGTACCTTGTTTTCTCCTATAAGCCATTTCCAGTTAATTCAGTTTCAGTTCAGAGAAATTCACATGATGACTAGAAGACTCAGCTTGTTCTGGCCCTGACTACCCCTCTGACCTCTTATCAGGCCACAAGAAGAAGAGAAGAAATAAAGGACAAGTTCCATGAGGGTCATCTGGAGCCAGAACTGCCTCTATGCAACTGTCATTTTTGGCTCTCTGGGATGGCATAAAGGGTCACTCAGTAAGTGAGCTTAGACAACAAATGCTGAAAAAGGAAACTGACTTTTGGATATTAGCATTAGCATTTCAAGGAAGTCTGTGGATCCTCTGATACTATTAACTGTTTTAATATGTTAACAAACCTGACGTATTTTTCTGGCATTGCATATCGTTCAAGAATAGTGATGTCATTGGTGAAACTACACTTAGGTCTTTTTCAAAAGAGGTCAATTTCTAACATAGTAAGCATTCAGTTAATATTTGTTGTAAATTAATAAAATTAATTAGCAAAAGTTTATTGGCACCGTTTGAAATAAGTACTGTTAATTTGGGTGATCGCAAAATTAGGATTTACAAGTAATTTAAATTTGATATGATTTATTTTTTGGGCTTGTCCTAGTTTTGAATTTTGTTTGTCAGTTATCAGCATGTTACACATAATTGTTATGTATTGCTCTGGGGTCCACTATTTAATAAAAAATGCTGATCAAAATGCTCTAAAAACTACAAAAAATTATCAAAGCTAGAAGTGATATTTTATAAAATAACTCATAAAGTTCAGTAATTTGATTTTAAATGTTTATAAATATATTAAAAATAGAAGATAATTTTGTTATCAAATACTTATTTAAAGTTAAGTATATCCTGAATAGGTTATTTTGTAACCTTTCCTTTATAAAAAAAATCATTTTACTTTGGTGTGAGGTTTTATAGGATGGTTGGGATTAGGAATATGCTTATGCATGCAGAGAAGCTCAATGTAATCATCCACAGGTAAAACTGACAGGTAGAAAAAATTGTGAATATGATAATTCCTTATATGAACTTGTCTAGTTTTCTCAGATTCTTTCCTTGAGATTATAGTAAATTATTTTAAAGATATATTTATTTAAGAAGAAACATATTCTGCGATTTATGTTAGTTACTGAAATGACTGTGAAATATACTTCCACAAGTGAAAGATAATCCTAAATGAAAGCAGATGAAAACCTAGGAAGATGGTTTCAACATTTAGAACAATTTATGTGGTAGTGGCAGTGTGAATGAGGAAGTTTTGCTTCTTTCTTTAGCTAGAGAAGTATCTACATGATATATTAGTGTAGCCTTAGATTCATTTCACCATTATTATTTAGTCTATTCTAACTTGTGTTTCAAACAAGTTTATTTTAAACTCTCAAGCAATTAAAATTAACTGTATACTTACAATATGTCATCTTAATCAGCATTGATAAGTCCTACTAATATTTTAAAATATTTTCTAATTTACTCATTATGATTAAGATTATAATAATAGTTATAGTAATGTAATATAATAAATTGGGTATTTATTTGACACTTCAATTTATAGATGAATCCTCATCTTCTTGTATATGTGCCGTCTCATTCCAGAAAAACATTTTTGAGCCTTGTTTTGTGGGGGGAAAAAACTGAATAGCAGAATAAGTAATACGAGAAGAAAGCAGATATAGAATTGAGGTCCTCTGGCTTTGTAGGTCATGAATATTCAAACATGATAATTTGAAAGAAGTCCTTAATTCACATGACCTTGATTGTTAATAAATTAGTTTTAGTGCATAGCTTTGCCTTAAATTGTAAGTCCTTATAAAGGTTCATTAACCTCCATATACAGTGCATTCCTTCTTTATGAAATAACAAGACTGGTGTAAACATTGATTCCTATTTGTTCTAATATTCTGTGTAGGTGGGATCCTACCACCTACCTACACACATATGGTGGAGTGTGAATGTTACTAATAGAGCAGCACAATTTCCTACTTAAGTTCTGAACCAACTCGACTAAATAGAAAAGATATACACCAAAATATCATCTTTATTACTCATAAATCTTGTATTGGATAACTTGTTCCACAGCTGACAGCGGTGAAAGGAAGTGTATGAGACAAACTAGAGATCTCATGTCAATTTATCTTCCTCTTTTTGAAATATTAAGAGTGAAGATATATATTTCTTTTAATATTTTGTTAAGATTGAACTTTAAATTACCACATAACTCTAACCTAAATAATCACACTGGAACTTTTAAAAAACATAATTAAAATCACCGGACTTCTAACAAATTTTAATATCTGTATCTTATTATATTATTTCCTTCTTTTTTTGTTTGACATTTTCTATATCTAGTTCAATAAAAGGCTGCAATAACAAGGAAGCCTCTTTTTGGGTTTGAAATGTATTTCTAAATTTATGTCATAGACCACATCTCTACACTTACTAAATATAGGGTAGTTTTATTATATTTGTGATATTCAAATGTCTGTATTTACTACATTTTAAAAGCTTATTAGATTTGGTAGGTTTTCATAGATTTTTAAAGAAATTGTGTAGATTTTCTTTTTATATGTACGGTAAATCTTCAGTGTGCATATGGAGATACATTACGTGTTTGGAGAAAAGAATGTAAGTTCTGTTCCACTAATCATTTTAAATTTCTAAGCTATGGAAGACATCTTATAATTTATTCATAGCTTATCACTAATTGGTCTTCTCATAGATCAAAATATGAGACTTAATTCATTGCCTTTTTATTTATTACTTTAGAATAAAGTTCTCAATATCCCATAGGAACTGAAATAGTGCTCTGCACATCTGTTGTTCTCTGACACTGATTTTAATATTTCATAGTCTTCTTGCTAAGATTAGACAACAAAAAATTGTTTCATCTAGAAATTTCTAGGTATCACAAAAATGTAAAATATATAAATAACTGCAGAACAATACATTTTAAATAAAATATTTAATGAACTGTGTTTAATTTGTGTAAAAGGTGGTCTTTCATTTCCATGAAGAGGAGAATGACACTTAAGACAGCAATTTAATACAATGAGTTCAAATCTCTAGCAGAGGAATACTTAGAATGTGATTAGACAGGAGATAGATGCCTAGTCGATGTGCTGTGTAGAGGTAGGGGAGAGAAGGGGAAATTTAACAGATCTGACAGCATAGGCAGCATTTAAAATGAGACTGAATACTAAACAGTGTTGCTTAGACTAGCCTTATTAAAGAGGGATTAGTTTATGCATTTGCTACATTTCATAACCAATGGCAAAACTCAATTAAATAGAGTACCTTTAGCATCAGACATTAAAATAAAGTCCTTTTATTGTGCACTATGTTTAACAAAGGGAAAAACATAAACATAACATCAATCACATTGACCTCATATTTTCCCGTGCGGTGGAGCCATCCCATTGCATTATGGTATGACTAGTAAAAGATTTGTTATTAATGATTATTCTTGGACCATGATTTAGAAGCATTGATTTTCAGTTGTTTGATTGTTGTTAACGAAGAGAAAACCTGAATTTATTTGAGTCTACTCTAAAGTCACAGATATTCCTCTGTGTTTTCTACTAGAAATTGTAAAGATTTGGCTTTTACATTTAGGTCTTTGCTGCATTTAGAGATTTACTTTTTGTGTAAGGATGTCAGGTATAGGTTAATGTTTCCCTCATCTCTCTCTCCCTCGTGCGGATATCTGGTAGTTCCAGCGTCGTTTTTTAAAACGACTTAACTTCTTAACTTTTCCAACTGAATTTTGTTAGTGCTTTTATTGAAAATTACCTGAGAATATATAATTATTTTTTCTAGATGCTATATTCTGTTACATCAAACAGTATGCCTGCCCTTTTGCCAATACCATGTCATCTTGATTCTTGCAACTTTGTAATGACCCTCAAATTCAAATAGTATTAATTCTTTAAACCTAGTTCATCTTTATAATCTCTGTATCTAATCTATTTATATTTCTATAGAAATTTATAATTAGCTTTTAAATTTCAACATTAAAAATGCCTGCCAGAATTTTTATTCTAATTACATTGAATCTTCAGATAACTTGAAAAATTGATTTCTTAAAAACACTGTTTTCAATTTATGAAATGTGATCTATTCCTTCATTTATTTAAGTCCCCAACAATTTTATGAACAATATTTGTCATTTTAGTAGAAAGAATTCAACATCTATTTTGTTTAATCCTAAATACTTCTACCCGAGAATTCCATATATCAGTAGTACACAATTGTAAATTTATACTGCTTTGCATTACAAATTGTTTTAAAATATTTGAATATAAATGTACTATAGTATAGTTTTTAAGTAATATTGTTCTAATGCAACGTATAAATAAAACTAAATAGATATATCCAAATATATTTAAGAATCCATGATTGACCACATAGAAATTATGATAGGGTGTTGTTGAAAGAACATTAAGGCCGGGCTTGGTGGCTCAGCTTGTAATTCCAACACTGAGGCTGAGGCGAATGGATTGCCTGAGCCCGCGGGTTCGAAACCCGCCTGGGCAACTTGGCGAGACCTCGTCTCTACAGTAAATCAAAAAAATTAGCCAGGCATTATAGCATGCGCCTGTAGTTCCAGCTACTTGGAAGGCTGAGGTGGCAAGATCACTAGAGCCTAGCAGGGCGAGGTTGTGGTGGCCAAGAGTGTGCCATTGCACTCCAGTCTGGGCGACAGAGTGAGACTCCAACTCAAAAAAAAAAACAAACCAAAAACAACAACCAAAAAACATTAAGTAATGCATTCTCATGACCTTACAGTTATTACCAAAATTCACCTGTTTAGATCAATTATTTTTCCAAAATAATCATTGAAATAAATGTAACACTATAATCAAAGTATTCTTTTCATTTAAAAAGTGTTAAATTATTTAATGATATTTTACTTATTTCCTTTGGATGTCATTTAGAGTGTTTAAGGAGTTTTACACTGGAAATATTGTGATTTCTAAACTGCCAGACTTCACCTAATGCAGCTGTTATTTTAAAATCAATTGTTATGCTTTCTATCTATCATATATACATGTTTGTTATTCTCTCACTCAGTTAATTTAGAAATACCCACTTTCACGACCATTTAAATCCAAAGCACTAATCACTTCTCTTGGCTTCTTTTATTTATTTATTCTTTAGTCTTCTTCCGGATAGGCAATTGAAAAACATTATAGTTAGAAGTAGGAAAATTTCACATTCTAACGTAGTTCATTAAATAGCTGGTATTTAGCTTTATGTATGAAACGGAAAGTTTTTAAAATAACTTAATTGTATAGACTAGATAAATTATATAGTATAATAACAATAAAGCCAGATTTTATACATAGAGATCCACACACACACACACACACACAAATACACATTTGCATTCACTGACACACACACACATATCACCACCACAACCGCTAATACCAAGAACAACATTTCTTTTTGTAAATGTAGATTCAACCCAGTATTCTAGATGCTTAATCATTTTGAAGATTAAGTTTGCCCAAATATTGGATTTAATTCTGATTATCTTAGAAACACAGGTTCTGAAGGAAAAGAATAAGCCAAAGTTAGCAGCCTGCTCCTGTTTCATCTCTAAATCAGACTGTGAACTTCGTTCTACGTCTGACCTTTTGTCTCATACATTACATCTACAATTAATGTGGTTCAGTGCTCCTCTTGTCAGTAGCTGCTAATGAGATTTAAAGTCATCTTTAAAACCAGTTTAAAAAGCATTAGTGTTATTTGATGGCATTTTCTGATCTGCTTTGGTATTATGCATGTAAAACGAACACACCGATTGATGTTTGGCAGATACGTCAATCAGGTTTCTGATATATTGCTCCAGTTAAATTTCAATGTATTTTAAATATAATTTGTAGCTGATGATGTGTCTTTAGGCTAGAAGTTTTCTCTTTATAACTACTTTTCCATTGTTTGTTTTTGTTTGTTTAGTATTTGCCTCAGTCTCATTCATAAAACTTTGATATAGGTTGTCTCATATTGAGTGTCAAAATCATTTTGAGTTAATCCTAAGTCAAATACTGTAGTTACCAAAATGAGACACTGTCTGGCACTTTAAATTTTAGAGATTCTTAATGTATTCACATATCTGTAGACTTACCAAATCAATAAAAGCATATAGTACTTTAAAAATTATAAATATGATGCATGTGTAATTCATATAAATTGTAAATGTCCTTTGAATATATATAAAGAATCTCATTAAAGAAGAAAAAATATTTATACAATATTTCTTTTTCAAGCATTAAATTTATTTATTTATTTTTATTTATTTATTTTTTAATTTTTTTGAGTTGGAGTCTCACTCTGTCACCCAGACTGGAGTGCAGTGGCCGCTCCCGGCCACCGCAGCCTCAGCCTGCTGGGCTCCAGCGATCCTTCCGCCTCAGCCTTCTGAGTAGCCGGAATTACAGGCATGCGCCACCATGCCCGGCTGATTTTTTTATTTATTGTAGAGATGAGGTCTTGCTGCCCAGGCGGGTCTCGAACCCGCGGGCTCAGGCAATTCACTTACCTCAGCCTCCCAAAGGCGTGGTTTTACAGACTGAGCCACCGAGCCCAGCTAAATTTATTATTTTTTTTTATCAGCTTGGCAAAGAGAATGCAAAGGCATGATTCTATTATCTAATTTTAATTAAAAAATAATTTGGTATAAAGACTTTTGGACAATAATTTTTAAGAGGTAGGGTCATGCTCTCTTGCCCACCCTGGAATGCAGTGGCACAATCATAGGTCATGCATCTTTGAACTCTGGGGTTTATGTGATCCTCCCACCTCAGTCTTACAAGTAGATAAAGGTGTGTACCACCATGTCCAGTAAAATTTTTGGAGTTTTTTTGTAGAAATGGAGTCTCTCTATCTTGTCCAGATTGGTATTTATCTCCTGTTCTCAAGAAATTCAATCTTCCCACCTTGGCCTCCCAAAACGCTGGGATTCCAAGAATGAGTCACCATGCTTGGCTTTTAGATGGCAACTTTGTAATATGTATAACAAAATAAGGGAGTTTTGTTGTTACTGTTGTATTTTGTTTTGTTTTTTTGAGTCAGAGTCTTACACTCTGCCCTGGCTGGAGTGCAGTTGCAGGATCATGGTGACTACAGCCTCGACCTTTTGAGTTCAGGCAATCTTTCTGCCTCAGCTTTACAAATACCTGGAACTACAGGTGTGCTCCACCACACCTAGCTAATTTTTTGATTTATTGTATGATGAGGTCTCACCAAGTTGCCTAGGATGGTCTCGAACCCCTGGGCTTAGTCAGTCCTCCCACTTCGGCCTCCCAAAGTGCTGGCTGGAATTACAAGTGTGAGCCACTATACCTCTACAAAACTATAAAGTTGTATTAATCTTTTAATCATTTACTCCTCTCCAGTAAATGCATAGTAAATAAATAACCAGTTGAAACAGAAGATATATGTACATATAGTGTGTTACAGTGTTATTTTTAATGATAAAATATCCGAAGTAAACTTTTTGTTTAAAAATAAGGGCATAACTATATGACTATAAAAATAAAAGAGATGCATAGATAGGAAAATGTGACTCAATATTTATAAAAGGATGATAAATACTTAAATATTAGGTAAAATAAATTGTTTCAAAACTATAAGTTTAGTGTAATCAATATACTTGAAGAAATGTTAGATACCTAAATGCATAAGTAACAAACAGGCAAAACTGCTCTTAACTGGGGTTATTTGCTCTGTTGGAATTGTACGTGGTTTCCATTTTTATAGTTTATAAGTCTGAATTTTCTCTACTATGCATGTCTTCAATAATCACAACAATAATATATGCTAGATTAAAATCAAATCAAGCAAATGCAAAACTGCCTGCATGACTCACCCATGTCTAGAGCCAATTCTTCTGTGATTATTTGATCTTTCTGTCAATATCCTCCCTCACTAGAGTAACTGGTATTAAAATGAATATTTTTGAAACATGATTATGATATCACCACTTTTAAAAGCCTAAATAAAATACATATTACATTTGATAAGCTATCTGTTGTTCTTCATAGTCAACATTTCAGGAGTGAATCTGTAATGAGTTCCATTTGTAGACAGAACAAACCTCACAAAGACATAAAACTGCAAGGGTACTATGCCTGTGATTCTTTTATTTATTTATTTTTAACACTACTGAGAAGTAAAATTGACAAAAATAAACAGATGATAATCATCCAATTGAAATATTTTCACATAACAATACATAAACTGGTTTTTAATTAGACATCTAATCAAGACTTTTCATGGAGAAGGATTTTCTGTGGATAACACATTGCATATTTGATAATAAACAGCATATACATTTTTAGTCTACATGGTAATTACGATATAACCTAAAGCAGGGATCAGCAAACGATAGACCATAGACTATATCTGTCCTACCACTTGCTTTTGCACAACCCCAAAGATAAAAATAATATTTACATCTTTAAATGCTTAAAAAATAAATCAAAAGAATAATTATTTTATGACATGAGAAAAGTATATGACATTCACATTTCAGTGTCTATAAACAAAGTTTTATTGGGATACAGCAATACTCAATATTTGCATATTGTCTATGACTGCATTCTTTTAGAACTGCAAAGTTGATTAGTAAAGACAGAGACCATATGTTCTGAAAAGTTGAAAATATTCACTCTTCTATAGTTCTTTATTAAAAACTTTGTTGACCCTGATATTAAAGTTTGTTGCTTATGAAATCGATTCTGATTCCACAAAAGTTGCATAATGATTTTGATTAGAGTATTCTTCATACCCCAGCTTACCTTTTTATATACTTATATGGGTGCCCTGCAATTGTTATTAAGCCTTTGTCTTTTTACATACTTATTGTAAAGCAATAAATTTAAGAAAATAAGCATTTTCATTTGTTTCTTGAGAGAGTTACATATGCCTGACTGAAGCAATGTGCTGTTGCAGTCATATTTTTCAAAATGAAGTCCTCTATCCAAAGTAGTGTTATTTTCACAGCTGTGTTTTTTCTGGCTACAATAGCTTCTGACTGCTCAATTGCAATAGAAGATGAGTTTTTAAGTATCTTGAATAAAATGAGCCTTTCTGTTTGGCATGTTAATTTCAAACTATTCACTTTCCCATGACATCTAAATGTATCATGAAAAGTCCCCTTGGAAACACAGCAAATGGACATTATTGTTTGACCCTCAAATATCTAATAGTGTTGCTTTTCCTTATCTATTATGCAAACCCAATTTTTTTTTCACAAACATTGGTTTCAGGAAAATAATTATAATCAACCATATCTACCACACTCTTCCATGGTCTTAAAACCAAAACTCAACTACAAATAGTGCAACATAAGAACAAATATTGATAGAGTATCTGGATATGCAAGTCTACACAAAAAGTCAATGTTAACTTATTATCTGTACTCACAACCTTCTACACATTTTCAAGAATTTAATCATTTTGTTTTCTAGCAGCAATGTGTGTGTTTCTTTCCTACATACATAATCTGTATCCAAAGTGTCATGCAAGTTAAAGTGAACATATTATTTATTTCTTATTGATTGATGAAACTACTAACAAGAAAACTCAGCGTGACATAAAAGTCACTGATAACTGAGAGAAAATTAATGTTTAACATATTTCTACCCAAACTAATGCTGCAACACATTTTATATTCTAGAAAACATTGCATTATCAATTTTGCTTTAGTAAACTTTCTATAATGTCAATAACACTCCTTTTCTTTGCTGTATTATTTATTTATTTATTTATATTTTTATTTTTTGAGTTGGAGTCTCACTCTGTCGCCCAGACTGGACCGGCAGCCTCGAACTGCTGGACTCCTGGCCACCGCAGCCTCGACCTGCTGGACTCCGGCGATACTTCTGCCTCAGCCTTCCAAGTAATTGGAACTACAGGCGAGCACTACCACGCCCGGCTAATTTTTTGATTTATTGTAGAGATGAGGTCTCTCCAAGTTGCCCAGGTGGGTCTTGAACCTGCGGGCTCAGGCAATCCACTCACCTCAGCCTCCCAAAGGCACGGGATTACAGGCTGTAATATTTCCCCCCCAAATAATTCTATCATTAACAAAATTATATAATTATGTTGTTTGGCAGATTTTCTGAAATTTTTTTGTGAGAAAATAAAGATATAACAAGATTCATTTACTAGTCTTAATCTCATAAGCTTTGTTTTAATTGATGGAAATGCATGTGATTTTAATGTATGAGACCTTGGGACATGGGAAAGGACACATTGGCAAAGTCCTTTGGGTTTTCTTTATGTCTTGCATATCTCAGACTAGTGCTACAGAAGTGAGAAAGACAAAAACACCAAAGGGCATAGTTAAAAAAAAAAGTTCTAGTAGTCTAGGAAAGGTCAACTTAGCAACTTATTGACACATACCTGATAACTTACTAATAATAACTGCTGTACATCAACTGGGCAACATAGAAAAACAATTGCAGCCCTACCCCAATTAGCAAAACCCAAGCCAGTCATTGACCCTAGCCTGCTTTAAATGAGACACACTGTCCTCCAATGCAAAATTAGAGCTAGGAAACCAAGACATTTTCTCCTGCCATTAAAGAGACCAACTACTCGTGGTGTTAGTGTAGACCCTGTGGAGTGAATGAAATTTTTACCTCCACCTGCAATAACAAGACATCAGTTCTCCCATTCCTGCTGGGAGGACACCTCGAGGAGAGAAGGATCTTTCATCATCCCCAGTAGTGACAAGGCCATTTCCTACTATATTGTATTAGAAATTAAAACTAAAAAAAATTAAAAAGCATTTAAAAATGAATTAATTAAAACATAAAACAGGATTATTACATGTGAAATAAATAACATATTTTAACATAAGCATGTATTTAAAAAGATCAAACAAATGTAAGGAGAGTACCATTTGATTAAATTTTTTCAAAACTTCATAATATCTCATAAATGCTTTTGATTGTAATCATTTGTGATGTGCTATTTTGAATGAAGTACATTAAATATCAGACTATGTATATAAAATTGGAAATGAGAAGACTATTTTACTAACCTTTCTAGATAGCTGTGGCTTTGATGATACATCAAAACTTGATGACGATGACAAAAGTTTGGTGGCATTACGGAACCAAACACCATATAGCTGAACTTTTCAAACTCTGTTGCATTATAATCTATCAGTCTTCTTTGATTTTTGAAAGCAGAGTTAAGGTCATGGGCAATTTGTGTGATTCCCAATTTTCTCTAATCTATAAAATCTGGAAGAAAATATCCATTTTTCCTTAGCATTTAAGAATGTAAAATATTCCATGTGTATGCCATACTATGACAACACCCTCTAGTTAAAGGAGGCCTTCATCACATCATCTCTTCCAAAGTCAGGGATTTCATACACAGTCTCATTTGTTGAAAAAGGAAAGGCAATTTATAAGAATCATTTATAAATCCTCAAAAAGTAAAAGCACACTTTTTGGGCAGCACACACAAACTTCCCACTTGACTGTACCACTCACTGTGTGATCCTTCCATGCCTTTCTGCTTCCCCCCCCATGTTTCTCTACATAGTTATGAGCATACCTCTTAGTTGTCTTAAATTCCAAGTCAAATATCACCATGTATGCTACTCTGCTTAGAGAGAGAGAGAGCGAGAGAGAGAGGAGAGAGAGAGAGAGAGAGAGAGAGAGAGAGAGAGAGAAATGATGTTGGAGACACAATGATTTTATTTGCCAGAATAAAAAGTATATATTTTCATTAAAAATATGGAAGATATTAAAATTATTCAAGAATACAAATATTAAGATAGTGAAAAAGCAAAGTTCATGAAGAAACGAATGTTTGCCAAAGCCAAGAGGTTAGAGATGGACACTAAAAGCCAGATTAAATCACCAGGTATTTGTATGCCTATTTGGGTGTAGTCTGTGAGATGGTTGGCTTCATAGTGAGTAGAGCCAAGACAGATACGTTGGGTGAAAATATATATAAAAACATGCATTTCTAGACTCAGTGCTATAGATGCGATAGCAATGGTGCGAACTAAAAGAACTGTAGAAAGTTATCTAGATACTACTTATATTCAATCAACTGATGAGAGAGGAGACAGTCAGTAGCTGGTTAGGCAGAGAGGGTCTCGAGAAGACTTAACACCTGTGGGAATGCCACCTGTACTGCCCCTATTATACAATTGTGGGCTGGAAGTGTGACTAGTATGGATAAGAACATCCTTTCAATCCAGGATGTTTTGCTAGAAGGGACTTTTTGCTGCTTACATACAGTCACAGTAGCTTAACTAGACGTCCTATCGTGACCTTAGCTTATTATAATATCATTAACATAGCATTTGCATTGAGGTCACACCCCCACCCTGGGCATTTCTGTGGTACTTATGGGTAATATTCAAGATGGAGTAACTTTGGTCAAGGACCCACGTGCACCTTAAGGATTGGGTCTCAGGAAGTAAGGGGCGGATGAGTTGTAAATGAGAAAAACGCCCCCAGAAAAGATAAGATTAAAAACCACAACAAAACTCTTCTAACAATGGATGACTCACTCTGGGCTCCCTCTGGTTTTCTAGAGAACTTTGTTGCTTAAAAAACTCCTTTCACTCATCCTTTTGGTGTCTGCATTCTTTAATCTTCTTGGTCATGGGACAGGAACTTGAGGTTTCTGGTTTAAGCTGACAGTGGAGTTCAAAACTCCTGCAGCACTGATATTGTATTAATATATTTTTTAAACAACTCTGTCAAACAGTAACTCCTTAAAAGCGTGTCATCTCTGTCTCTCTCAAATACCACCAAGTATTTTCCAAGGTGGTTTTTTGTTTAAGTTGTTTATTTTTTAAAATTGTCTGTTTTAGTGTACATAATGTATTTGTAAATTTAGATAAAAAATTCAATTTCTTTGTCTCTTATTTTATGGTTTTTTTTTTTTTTTCCTTTCTGGTTTCTTTCTGTAATGTTACATTTCTGTGTCTTATTTCAGTAACCACAGTATAGAGATCAGAGTTTTAAAGATGGGGCCACTTTGTTTTTTACCTAATAATGTATTTTGGAGGATTTTTCAGATATTATTAGGAGTTTTTCCCAGCTTTTCTTCTGTAAGTCTTTAAATTTATCTTCTCAAGAGGAGAGAATTTTTTGTTATCCTGAATACTGCTTCTGTATTTTGATAGACAGTTTTTATATTTTTTTTTAGGATTCTGATCTATCTCCATATACACAGGTGTGAATGAAATGAGATAATTCTGTTACTTCAGCTGTGACCACAGTTCTTATCCTGGGCTGTGCTTTATTCTGGCACCTAACAGTACTAAGTACTCACAATGTCTTGCTGATGTACTTTATAATATCCCCTTCATTGCTTGGTCACTCATGCACTGATGTTTCCTGAATGTCTTTCCAAATATGCCACTGGGGTTTATATCCTTGTTTCAAAGTCTACATCTGGGGAATGAAAAACTAAAACTTCTGCCTTAAAAAATAGTGTTTGTTTAATGACAATACTCCAGTCGTCCTTGATACTTTATTCTCATGGGTCTTGCCTAAGGGATTCTTCAATGAGAACACTGTAAAGTCATTAAAATCCAAAAGCTGATGGGAATGGTGTGTGTAGTCAGTAAACAGATGCCTACAGATAGGAATATTTGCAAGGACATTTTTCATATCTATTTTGCATTTCTATGAGAGGAGGAATATATATCACCTTCAGATGCACAAATCATTCACAAAAGTAGTATACGAGTGCCATAAAGCTAGACTTGACATGCCACCATGATCCATTAAGTAGTTAGTTAATAGAGTAGCAGAGACACTCAAGGCATTATATCGGGAAAGACAATCACCTCTCAGATATAGCCTGACTCAAATACAGTCTGATCCAGTAGAGACTTCCTAGAAAATATCACCTGCCTTTGAAAGCCTGATGCTGATTACAGTTATCACCAAGTAAACCTGGTGTAACTTTAGCCCTATAAAACATCTACTTGAAAGGGGCCTGAGCATGGAAGGAGTCAAGAATGATACTTTATTTGCCTCTACATCATTGCTAAGTAGGTTCAAGTCTGCTAGAATGAAGACGGTATTAGAAGGAGAGCAACAGACATCCTAATTAGCATCTTTGTAACTATACACTTCACTAGATTTCATCAAAGTTCAAGTTAACACACACAGACACATACACATGCATGTATATATCCCCTGAAAGACCTGTATGTTTTCTGATTGTTAAAACTAATTCTGAACATTGTTAAAAGTAGTCTTTCTTATCAAATTTTGACTTAAAAACTTGTTTCTTTGCAAATATTCTACAGTATTTATCAGCTACCAAAATCATACTCTCACAGATCAAAACTGAAAGAAGTAAAAATATTGCCTAAAATCTAAGCTACTCTCTTAATACCTAAAATGTAAGCTATTCTCTTAACACATTATACACCTTCTCAGGAGTTTTGTCTGTATTTTTAAATCTCATTACTCTCATAAACTTCCATAATTTGATTCACAAAACAAGGAAGTTCAAATATTTCTGACTTAAAATTAGCATCCCTTAATGCAAGACAGATTTCTACAATAATTTAAACTTGTTATAAAATAAGCACAATCAAAATTCATCCTGAAAAGATGTACTAATTAGTACAAGTATACCCAAAGAGCACATGGATTGTTCTGTATGATGAATGCTACCTTTCAAAACACAAACAAAGGCATCTTGGAACTCTAGACAAAACAATGAAATATACGTTCATTTTTTTATTTTTCAATTTTATTTATACTTTTGTAGAACCAGTCACCTGTTAATTTTTTTCTTTCTTATTTTAAATAAAATAGTTACTTTTCTAGTCCAATGCCACATTACTTTCATTCAGAGTTTCATAGACAGTTTAATCTGAAGGTGGCCTTTGAAGAAACCACATACTAGTAAAATGCTCCAGCCCTTTCAGAAATAGTCTCAGAGTCTTTGTAAATGTCAAAGGAGAGCCACAAATCTCAAACAGTTGCCAAAACTAGAATATCTCTGAATGTCATGATGATGCTTGGTACATGCCTACCACACAGGGTTTTTGTGTGAGTGTCAGATTCTGTCAGGTTTATCTTAAAGAAGCATAACTTTTCTGGAGAGGATTCAAAAGGTTTAAGGTGAAATAATACCTATGTTTTGCATGGGTCAACAGTTATTGAAGTTGGACATCATCAGGTTTAATAAAGGCATGTGACTGTATTTCAATTGCAGAGAAGTTTTCAAATGATTTTTATTTTTTCCCACAGTTATAATTAATCACATTTTGATGCTGTATACTTAAGTAACCAGCTATTTCCATTTTTTATCTTAAGTCGCTGGTGATTTTTTGACATTTTATTTAGTGACATGGGTTAATTTTATACTAATCAAAAGTTCTTCATAACTGGTACACATTGAGAAGCAACTTAGTACTGCTAATAAAAACTAGGAACCCTGCTGTTACTCTATATCATAATGTGACAAATTTAACCCACGGCACTATGTTACCATTTAGATTTATTGAATTTCATAGAAAAACACAGAAATCTGCTCTAATAGCTTTCCATTTGAATTGAATACCAAAGATTATAATTTCTTGAGGAACACATTTTTAATTTATTTATTTATTTATTTATTTATTTATTTATTTATTTATTTATTTATTTTTGAGTTGGAGTCTCACTCTGTCGCCCAGACTGGAGTGCAGTGGCTGCTCCCGGCCACCGCAGCCTCGGCCTGCTGGGCTCCGGCGATCCTTCCACCTCAGCCTTCCGAGTAGCCGGAATTACAGGCATGCGCCACCACGCCCAGCTGATTTTTTTGATTTATTGTAGAGATGAGGTCTCGCTACCCAGGCGGGTCTCGAACCCGCGGGCTCAGGCAATTCACTCACCTCAGCCTCCCAAAGGCGCGGGATTACAGGCTGAGCCACCGAGCCCAGCTTAATCTATTTTCTTAATTCTACCCTTATATATACTTTTAGCGGCAATATATTGACTTGTTTTTTCTTTTATATAACCACCCTTATCTACTATGAATTCTTAATTCTATTAATTAAAAAATTTAACATTCTTAATTCTAATTGCCTTATCTATATTACTTACTATTTTCTTATCACCTATTTTACATTTTATATTTCTAAACGAAACATGTCTAAATCTACACTTATATATGAAACTAATCTTACTGCTAATCCTAAATATATTTAATTTTAAACTTACATTAAGTGTATATAATTTTAAGTTTACCTTAAAATTTAATTATTTCATATTCCTTATATTTAACTAATACCTACATCTATAATAAACATTTATCTTTTAATTATAACTACTATCTATTTAATTCTAATCCTTACTTTAATTTTAGCCTTCTTTCTAATTAAACTATAATATTTCTTAAATCAAAAGGCATGTCTGTGACTTGTTTTTCCCAAAAACACCTGTTTGTGGAGATACTCTGTCTCAGTTTCTCACTCCCTCATCAATCACAACTGTCAATGTTGTTACTTGTAAAGGGTGTAAGGAAGTACTTGTTTTTCCTTTTTAGCTAAAGGTTGCAAAATTTGCATTCCCTTGTCCCTTCAGGGGGGAAATTTTTGCTGTTGAGCCCTTTTACATTTTTATACATAGGTTTATTGCTAATTCCCCATCCTTGCACATTCTAAGGGGCACCCTTTTTGCTGCAGTCTCACCTCCATTATGCCTATGTATAATTTTTGCTGTCAAATGCCATCATCCATTTGCGCATCTATTATCTCAATTAAAGAGGGAATATTCTCAAGCCTATGCACGCAATCCTTCAAAGTTAGGGAAGGTCCGTCAACAGGATCCATGGGGCTTTGCCTCCGTCATGGCCGCATTTTACTGGGGCCTTGCTCCCAGCCGGCGTTTTTCCTGTTTTCAGGTCCCTTTTACCTTACTTTTACTAGTGATTGCGGCTCCCGGCACTGTAAACGTTTTGCTTTTCTTGCAGATTTAATTGTTTTTTGTTTGTTTTCTGTTGCTCTAAGCATTTATTCAAGTACATATCGTTTTTAGAAAGGGTGTTTTTATATGAGGGCTATTTGAATTATTTCTTTTGGTTCCTTATTAGTTCTATCTGTTACAGATATCCCACATTTATATTTTAGCTTTTAATACTTCACATTGTTTATTTTGCATTTCTGCTTTTTAAAATTTCAACAGAGTCCCTTCTAAAATTAAGACGTACTACACACAATTATAAAATGAAAACTTTTATTTCCCCACATCTGTCTCATGTCTGATCTTGTTTTCTCTAACAGGGACGCCTTTCAACACTTCACGTTCTTTTTTCTCACTATAAAAAACCTTGCCTTCCTTTATGGCTCATCATAATGGCCTTTCTGTAAATCCTTGCTTGATGATTCAGTTTCCACAAAACCTTCTTTCTTTGAAATAAATGTCGATATTATACAAGTGACCCTTGCTATTCATTGATTAGCATTAATTAATCTGATTCTTTCTTTCCTGTTGGGCAGAGATCAACTATTGAATATTTTTATATCCCACCAAAATGCAATACTTATATAGTGTCCCAAACAGAAGTTAGTATAGAATAGATGTTCAGTATAAGTTTGAAAGAATGATTGGTTATCTTCTTCTTTGTGGGCACATGACTACCTATCTGGAGACTACATTTTCCATCTTCCCTTACAGTTGCCTCTACTGTGTGACTATTTTCCTACCAATGGAATTGGAGCAGAATTATTTTGGGGATTTCATGTTTACTTTCTTACATAAAAATCCTTCCTAATGACAATCTCTCACGTCCCTAGAGCAGAGACCTACAGTTTCTTAGGGAATAATGGAACAATTATTTACTAGAAGCAATTAAAAAACAGAACCTCCTCCTTTAAAAATATATTTTTAATATTTTTAAAAATTGACATGTAAAAATGGTACATATTTATGAGGTATACAGTGAGTTTTAAAACTATACAACATACAGTAATCAAATCAGGTTAATTAGCATATTCATCTAAATATTTATCATTTGTGATGAGAATGTTCAAAATTTTCTCTTCTAGCAATATGAAATATATGACAAATTATATTAGACTATTGTCACCCCTCGGTGTTATAGAACACTAGAAGCAAAACAAACCCTTTTCTTGGACTTAGAATACCTACCTCAGGACTATTGTTTGATAAAGGACAATAATAACAAAGTTAGTTTTGTTTTATAGCCTTTTTTAAATTGTGCCTTTCTCTCTCTCTCTCTCTCTTATTCTTACATTAGCCTAACCTCAACCTCACAAATTATTAATAAGATAAATTAGCATATTCATCTAAAGAATTATTAATAAAATAAATTAATTTGAAGTTTTTGATTAAAATGTCAATTTTTTAACATTTATATATATTGATTTTATATATCCTGATTCACTATCAAGTAATCAGAGAATCTACATAGACTTATATTCGGTTTTATTGCATACATATAAGACATGATTAAATATTCATAAGGAAACCAGTTTATTACATGTTAGGGAAGTACAAGTATAGACTATTTATTATATAACACCTTGGTTTAGAATATCTTCTTTAAAATTCTTTTAAATTCTTTAAAATTCTGCTGTATATTTTTTAGAAAACTTGAAAATATATTATCAAATTTCATAGAGGAAAAATCTCAAAAAAGTTATTTCTTCAAACATCACTTTTATTAGAAAGCAGAAAGTGATTTGGGAAGTTTTTTAAAAGTCATGTATTAAATTTGCTTTTTGGTACTTAATGTCATTACATTTTTACAAGGTTCTGTTTTAATGATATATAATCAGCCCAGTGATATTCGTCTTTTAAATGCTTTACAACTATTAACAAATTATCTCTACAAGAACACTCTTTACATAGTTATAAGACTATAAAACTAAACTAGTGACCTAATATTTGTGTTTACACCAAAGAGTGATCTTAAGCATAAGTTATTGGCATTTATTAAGTAGTGTGCATGTTATGGACTGAAAGTTTGTATCCCCCAAAAGTGTATATTTTGAAATCCAAATCCCCAGTATAATATTATGAGTCTTTGGATGATAATTACATCATGAAGGTGGAACCCTCACAAGTGAGATTACAAGGCTCAGAGAACTCTTAAGTCGTTCTTTCCAACATGTAAGGTCCCAGCAAGAAGTAGGCAGCCTGCAACCCAAGAGAGGACCCTTATAAGAACACAACCCAGCTGACACACTGATATCAGGCTTCCAGCTTCCAGAACTGCGAAAAACATGTTTCTACTGTTTATAAACCACCCAATTTAAGGTATTTTGTTTATAGCAGTCTGAATGGACTAAGATAGTCCACATTTCAACAAAATATGAGACAAAAATATTATCAAGAATTGATTGTAGTTTCACATCACTGAAATCTGAAATTTCATCAGATATCTCTGAAAACCATTTGTCAACTATTTCAAGCTGAAATTGAAAAAAGAACAGAAAGTTAAAGTTTGAATTATAAACCTATCTGTTTAATTTAATCACAGCAGGTTATCTTTCCAAATCACTCATGTTTTTAATATTTTATCCAGTACAGGTGGGTTTTGCTAATATTACATGAAAGTTTATACCAAATACCCCATGTTACCTGAGTAGGGTGCTATGTTCAAATTATCATTATTTTATAAAGTACATATATTTGGTAATATGTACCTGAAGCTGACATATAAAAATAGAGCACTGTTACAGAAATATATAGACCTTAATTTTTATCTTCATATACTCTGACACTTTTTATATCTTGAATATGTTTGTGAAAATTAAGATAACTTTATTTTATAATATCTTCTCTCTGAAATCTTCTAGGTACTGCAGTCAAAATTTCATTTTTTTTTTTTTTTTTTTGAGTTGGAGTCTCATTCTGTCACCCAGACTGGAGTGCAGTGACCGCCCCCGGCCACCGCAGCCTCGACCCGCTGGGCTCCGGCTATCCTTCTGCCTCAGTCTTCTAAGTAGCTGGAACTGCAGGCGTGCGCCACCACTCCCGGCTAATTTTTTTTTATTTATTGTAGAGATGAGGTCTCGCCAAGTTGCCCAGGCATGTCTCGAACCCGTGGGCTCAGGTAGCCCACTCACCTCAGCCTCCCAAAGCACAGGATTGCAGGCTGAACCCCTGAGCACGGCTAAAATTTCTAATTTAAAATTCTGTTATATTACAAAAGAGATGCCCCAGTAAAGGAAAAGGAACAAAAGGTCTGTATAGATGCAGTGATAATTTTTCAATGAATATGTTGATAAATTTACTTAATAGAAAGAAAGGGGAAAAAGAAAAGAATCAGAGCTTCGATTTTTCAGGTCAAAATTTGGGTACCACACCTACAAATACATCCTTATATTTTGAGGAAGATTCAGAATTGAAATTTCTGGAAACCAAAAACAGAATTTCATCCTGCAAGTTTTGAATTACAATACAAATAGAGTTCTGATTTTCTTAGGGTATTTTCTCATAAAATAAGGGTATTGTTTGGGAATGAATGGGATAGTGAAAATTAAAATGGGGACATACAGGAAGGACAATAAAGCTGAAAAATATGAAATCTTTAATTTCTCTCAGTCTTCTCTTTTAGTATAAGTAACCCTTCCATCCCCTCTTGTGAAAGTTAGCCCTCCTTTTCTTGAAAATCTGTAAGGGTCTTCCCTGAGAAAGTTTCCAGGCAAAACCCTGCCTGTTATCTTCAGGATTTAACTCCACTACCTGCCTTCACTTCTAGACATAAACATAGACACCAGTTTCAGCAGACCCCTAAGGATAAGGTACAATCTGTATCCCATGAGGACATTTACTGCACACCAAAGGAAATGCTTAATTTTTTCCCAATTTTTATAGACAGAAGTATTGAGAACATGTATATAGGCTCTACGCTGACACTAATTCCTGTATCCTCTAAATGTTACTGTGGGTCCCTCAGTCAGAGTAGGGGATTAAATAGGACAAGGGATCAATAAGGGTTTGGGTCAGGTACATCTTACAATGGTTCTAGTGGGTTTCCAAACACATCCTATGATTATATCTACATTTCATGAATACATAATTGGAAGAAAAATACTCCATAACTGTCAGAATCCCCATATTGACTTCCTGACCAGTGGAATTAGAGATTTGTTGACAAAAAGAAAAAAGACAAAATGAATGCCACCGGGATTTCTCTCACCTACCAAAATGCTAACCAAAAACAGTACCGTATTTCTGGATGGATTGGAGAGATTAGTACCACTATCAATGACTTTTGAAAGATGCAAAGGTGGTGTCTTCATTCAACTTGTATATTGGGCTTATGTAGCAAACAGATAGCTCTTAGAAAATGACAAGAAAGTATAGTAAACTTAATTATGTGGTGACTAATTGAGCTGCCATTCTGGATGGTTTCATTGCTTGAGAAATTTAACATACTCTTACTACCTGGTATGTTGTCTATTGAACTGGCATGTTTATATACCTATTAGTAGCCACCAGGAATGGTTTGCTTTTAGTTGACAAGCCATCAATACTCCTTTCACTGTCCTGTCTCAAGGGTATATCAACTGTCAACTTCTTGGTTCTAATTTAGTCCACAGGGACCTTGTTTCCCTCTCCCTTTCACAAGATATCATGCTATTATATTGGACCTGGTGAGCACTAAGTATCAATTAGTTTAAATGAATTGATAAGACATTTGTGAGTCAGAAAGTGATAAATAAACCCCTCAAAAATTCAAGGGCATTCCATCTTAGTAAAATTTCCGTTGCATCTGGTTTCTCTTACAACCAAAAAAGAGGCGTAGCATCTAGTGGGCCTCTGGATTTTAGAGGCAACATATCATTTATTGGTTGTGATACAATAACCTGTTTCACAAGTGACCCAAAAAACTGCAAGTTTTGACTAGGACCCAAAACAAGAGATATAGGTAGCCGGGCTCAGTGGCTCAGCCTGTAATCCCATACTTAGGGAGGCTAAGGTGGGTGGATTGCCTGAGCCCACGAGTCCGAGACCCGCCTGGGCAACTTGACGAGACCTCATCTCTACAATAAATCAAAAAATTAGCCGGGCATGGTAGCACGTGCCTGTAGTTCCAGTTACTTGGAAGGCTGAGGCGGAAGGATCGCCGGAGCCCAGCAGGTCGAGGCTGCAGTGACCGGGAGCATGCCACTGCACTCCAGTCTGGGCAACAGAGTCTCCAACTCAAAAAAAAAAAAAAGAAAGAAAAAAAAAAAAAAAAAAAAAAAAAAGATATAGGTCAACAGATCCAGGATTCCATGCAAACTGCATATATTGGTGATTAATAAGACTCAGATAATAAAAAAAGTTGATGTTTTGGGGAGATCAAAAAGTTGTAACTGCTTCTAAATCTTTCTAATGATTAACCAGTTATAAAATATTTTCTGCTGTAACTCCACTTTTGTTTAATGCTTCTGTATATATTTCAGGACATAATTAAAAATGCAAATTGATAATATATGAGTTGCTATTATTTTTGCATACGAAACCTTATGCTTTTTATGAGAATACCCAAATGCGTGACAGTTGCTTTCTGATTTTACTTACAAACTTGAAAATAAGAAATTTATTAAAATATAGCTGAATTTTTTGCTTGGATTTTGATTAAAAATAAGTTCATGCTGTGTGACTTTGAAAGTGCCCTTCCTCGGCAGCCAGGCTTTATTACAGCACTACTGTTTGCTGGCATTAAACAACACAATCAGGGGCCAATTTAATGACCAGGAATCAACCTATTTGAAATATCGAGGTTCCCTATGTGGCATTTATTCCCTTGGATGAATATGCAATCTTTAATATTCCATAAATTTTACCTAGCTTAAACTATAGAAGCCTTTATGTATATTACTCACTGTGTAACATTTTATGTAAATTTTCCAAAACAGAACTTTAACGTATCTCATAATTTCTAGTGATTTAAAGCATTAGTATTGCAAATCACACCTACATGCTACATTGGAGAGTAATGAGGACAGAGGACAGAAATACTACACAAAAATTATACTCTTATGTATCTTATATAGAAGAGTTTAATAAATAGATACAAAATTTATTTAACAAGGAGATGCATATAATATGGTAAGCACTACATTTGCTTTTCCAATAAGTTCAGTATGGAATTTTTTCACCGTTTCACTAGAACTTCAGGATAGGATAAAACATTTCAACACTTACATTTAGAAAGTGTATTACTTATGATAGAATTAGAGTAAATTGTGTTAGTGGCTAAAAGAGATAAGTTATGTTTTTATCATAGAAGTTATTATCTATGCATGTGACAGGCCTTGACTTGAAATTTTACATTAAGTATTAAATATGAAGAAAACTGAAGGAGGTATGGTGACATTTTATGGGTCTTTCAAACCTGCTTCTTATCTCCCCTTTTGCTTTTTTGATGGAATTCAATTAAATAGTATAAAGAAGCTAGATACAGCATTTAGTATTCTTAGATTAAGAATCTTCATCCCATTCTCTTTATACATGCACACCAGGGTTTTAACATGCTTATTGACACAACTTTTAATTACAATCTCCTCAAATGAGCCCTCATTTTTTCCTAACCATATTATTTTGATTTTCCTCATTTTTTTTCAGTCTTTTTGCTTTCTTAGAAAATAATTCTACTCTGTTCTCTCTTTTACCCCCCAATACCACCTTCTCACCATTATCCTCAGCAGATGAATATGTTTCCTACTTCAAGAAAAGAAATCCACTAACTTCTCATATCACCTCCATCTTTATTCATATACATAGTTTCATGCTGAAACTATGAAACTGTCCATTTTACCATCTAATATAGCCACTCTACATGTGCAGGAGATCCCATACATTTTATCTATGCAAGAAAATTTTCTCTCTCTGTATCTTATTTCTTCTCTCTTCTGGACTATTTTCTTCTACATACAATACTCATACATACTGTTATTTTCCTTCTCTTAGATATTTTCCTGACTCCACTTCTTCTGCAAACTTTGACCCGTTTCTTTACTTTCTGGTACAACAATCTCATCTGTATACTGCTACATAAAATTTTTATTTTATTTGGTTTTTTTTTTTTTGAGTTGGAGTCTCACTCTGTCGCCCAGACTGGAGTGCAGTGGCCGCTCCTGGCCACCGCAGCCTCGACCTGCTGGGCTCCGGCGATCCTTCCGCCTCAGCCTTCCAAGTGGCCAGAATTATAGGCATGCGCTACCACGCCCGGTTGATTTTTTTGATTTATTGTAGAGATGAGGTCTCGCCTGCCCAGGCCGGTCTCGAACCCGCGGGCTCAGGCAATCCACTCACCTCAGCCTCCCAAAGGCACGGGATTACAGGCTGAGCCACCAAGCCCGGCTAAAAAAATTTTATTTTATGTATAAATACAAAAGCAGGTTAAAGTGAAAGAGTGGGATAAAATACACTGTGTCAATAATAATGAAAATAAAGCACAGTGGATATGCTAATATCAGAATATAAATTTCAGAATAAAAATTACCAGTGATTAAAGACTCATTTAGAAATGAATTTGAATGAATTTATTCACTCAAAGTGAATTAGTTGATTCATCAAAAACCTATAACAATCTTAGACATGTATGTACATAACAACAGAGCCTCTTATCATCAACAGAGAAACAATTTGGTCAGTCCTCTGTATCTACTCTTATAACAGCTCTCACTTTCCAAGTAATTAAGCAAACACTTTAGCAGCATTTTGTATCCTTCACTTTATTTAACATCTATAACTAATTCATCTATAATATCATAAGGTTTCTACCTCTAAAATATATACACATTTCAAATGTTCTCTTCATTGTGCCGCCACTGCTTTTACCCTGATATGAGTATCTTTTTTTTTTTTCTTGCCAGGATTATTGTTGTAGTCTTCGAATTTACCGATCACTTCCATATACCCCCTCAGCCCCAATATCTATCTTCATTTTTATTTATTGTCTGTGTTCCCACTTGAATATGAGTTTCAGGAAAAGTTGGAATTTTTTTTCATTATTAGACTTTTGTCTTTTACCTACATATTTCCTGGGCAGTAATAAGTATTCAATAAGGTGTTGTTCAATATTTTTGCTTAAATATTATTTTTATTGTCCTGTGTGTATACATGAAGTTCTATTTAGAACTTAAAATTGTGCTAGGCTTTTTTTTTCTCTCTACTATTTTCATCTAAGACTGTCTGTAACTCCAATTGTAGTGTTCCCATGGACAGATTTATTTTTTCCCCTTTATGCAATAATAGGGACTTAAGTTGTTTTAGCCAAGTTCTAAATTATTCCAAACATTATCATTTTCTTCAAATTTTAAGGTCTACTTTCTGTTTTTTTTTTGTTTGTTTGTTTTTCTCCTTTCTAATCTGTATTGGTCACACAGTTGCCACTGCATTCCATCACTATGGGGGGGATCATTGGTTTTTAGTACACTTTTAAGTATTTACTGTGGCTTCTTTTATAGTTTTTTGTTTCTCACAGTTTTGTAATTACTTGCCATAAAATGAAACTCTACAGTTGTTAAGCCACAACCAGGTACACAGAGCCTCCAAAACTTTCATATCTCAGTATTATATATAAATGTGTAATCAGTAATTGGTAGAAATTTAATGTAGCCTGATAATATTGGAAAGAAAGAACAATGTAAACACAAAAGCAAAAAAAGCAAATATAAAATAAAATCTTCCCAGAAAACAGAATTATTTAAAAGTCATAAATTAATTTGTGCAAAATTAGTAATCAGAAGCAGGAGGAAGAAACATTAAAGATTAGAAATTCAAATTTAAAGATCACCAATTCAAATGGCTGATTTCTCATCACAAATCATGAAGAATAGAAGTAGAACATGATGTTTTAGAAATTGAGAAAACAGTATTGTCCATGGATTTTTCTGTATATGGTATATCCTCCAGGAGTTAAAGTAAAATAAAGATACTATCATATAAAAAGAAATCCAAGAAAATTAATAATTCCTATACTAGCTATACAGGAATTGGAAAAAAAAAAATTCTTATACAGTGAAAAGCTGGTAGAAGACAATTTGGACCAGGAGGGACAACAAAAGGATAGCAAGAATGATAAATAAATGGATAAATTAATGTATTTTTTCTTTTTAATTTTATAAGTAAATTACTTAAAAGGAAAAACACAGCATTTGCTGGTAGAACTTACATGTATGAAGATATAATACATAGTACAAACATTTTAGAGTTTAGGTAAAAAGTTCTATATATATATATTCAATTTCCTATTTTCCATTTGATCTAGTAAAATATAACCTATAAACTATAAATATGCATTATATTGTTTTTTTCTTTCTTTTTTTTTGAGTTGTAGTCTCACTCTGTCACCCAGACTGGAGTGCAATGGCCACTCCTGGCCACTGCAGCCTCGACCCACTGAGCTCCGGCGATCCCTCCACCTCAGCCTTCCAAGTAGCTGGAACTACAGGTGCACGCTACCATGCCCAGATAATTTTTGATTTATTGTAGAGGTGAGGTCTCACCTGCCCAGGTGGATCTCGAACCCATGGGCTCAGGTAATCCACTCACCTCAGCCTCCCAAAGGCACGGGATTACAGGCTGAGCCACCGAGCCCAGCTTATATTGTAATCTTTAGAATAACTACTTAAATACACACAAAGGTATATAAGCAATAACTCAATATGTAATTAAAATAAAGTTCTATCAACCAACTGTGAGGAAGAATAGAAGAACAGAGGACCAACCATAAAAGGGACAAAGAAAAAAATAATAAAAGATAAACTTAAATTTTTAATGTCAATGATTATATTAAATATATTTTCCAATATATCAATTAAAAATAGCTCTTTGAAAGAATAAAAAACATTATTCAACAATATGCTGCATACAAGAAACTAATTTCAAATATAGTTTATGTAATTTAAACATAAGAGCATCTAAAAACTTAAATAATGTAAATAAAACATCTAGAGAAGACAGAAGTGACTATATTAATAACTGATAAAGACTTCAGAGCAAAGAACACTACCGGGCATAAAGAACATTATTGCATAACAATACAAGATCAATTCATTAAGAAGACATAACAAGTGTGATTGTATATGCACCAAACAACATAGCCTCAAAATACATAAAGTAAACTCCAAAAGAGAGATAGAGACAGACAGACACACACACACACACAGAGCAATGCATCCAAAATCAGAAATATCAACACTAATCTCTCAGTAGCAAAAAGAGCAGACATATTTGCATCATAGATATAGAAAACTGAAAAATATCAGTCAACTGGATATAATTTCGATTTACAAAACACTCAATAACATCAAAGTGCACATTTGTTTCTTTCTTTTCTTTTTTTTTTTTTTTTGAGTTGGAGTCTCACTCTGTCACCCAGACTGGAGTGCAGTGGTACGCTCTCAGCCACCGCAGGCTCGACCTGCTGGGCTCTGGCGATCCTTCTACCCCAACCTTCCAAGTAGTTGGAATTACAGGCATGCACCACCATGCCCGGCTAATTTTTGGTTTATTTTAGAAATGAGGTCTCGCCAAGTTGCCTGGGTGGGTCTCGAACACGCGGGCTGGGGCAATTCACTCACCTCGGTCTCCCAAAGCTCTGGGATTACAGGCTGAGCCACTGAGCCCAGCCCACATTTTTTTCAAATGTCCATGAAACATTCACCAAATTAGGCCATTTCTGTATTCAAAAAACAAACATTAATAATTTTTGAGTTAAATCATATAGAATGTATTCTGTGTTCATTATGCAATTAAACTATAAATATAGTTCAGAAGAGTTACAGTAAAACTTCAAAACATGTTGAAGTTAAACTTTTTTAATTTTTTATTTTGAAGATGTGGGGTGCAATTCAGGGTTAGGTATACAAATGTTCATTATACAGATGCCCTTGTTTATGAGGTGTGTCCCCCCTTTTCTAAATAAATCATGGGTTAAAGAATAACTCTCAAAATATAAGAAAATAATCGTGACTAAAACAAAATGAAAATACAAAACATCAAAATTAGAATACAACTACAACAATTGTTTACAATACTAAAAAGCTACATTAAATATAAACAATAAAAATTCACATTACAAAACTAGATAAGAATAAACATAAAAATAAATAAAACGATAAGGATTAGAATATATGTCAATAAGTTTGAAAATAGAAGCAAGAATAGAGGGAATAAATCAAAACAGCTTCTGGTTCTTTCAAAAAATAAAACTGATAAATCCTTAGCAAGTCAGCCAGGGGAGAAAAGAGATAATTATTAATATTTTGAATGAAGTAATGCCACTCACTAAAGACCACACAGATGTTAAGTAATAACAAATGAATGCTACAAAAAGTCTGTGTACTTATATGAAAACAGACCAATTCCCCAATAAATAAACATTACAATGAATAAAGACTACAACTCACCCAAATTCCAGTAGATAATAGGAAGAAATTATTGCTATAAAAAAATTGTAATTTAAAGTTACATATTTAGGGTTAGATATAGTTCTGTAAATGTATCCATGTCTATATATTTTCTAAATAGTATTACTGCTGAATTCTACCAAATATTTTAAGAAGAAACTATACTTCATTTACAAAACCTTCTTTAAAAAGTAAAATAGGCTGGGATCGGTGTCTCAACCTGTAATCCCAGAGCTTTGGGAGGCCGAGGTGAGTGGATTGCCTGAGCCTGAGGGTTCGAGACCCACCTGGGCAACTTGGCAAGACCTCATCTCTACAATAAATCAAAAAATCAGTCCGGCGTGGTGGCGCGTGCCTGTAATTCTGTCTACTCGGAAGGTTGAGGTAGAAGGATCGCCTGAGCCCAGCAGGTCGAGGTTGCGGTGGCCGGGAGCGGCCACTGCACTCCAGTCTGGATGACAGAGTGAGACTCCAACTCAAAAAAAAAGTAAAATAGAATGGAATATTTCTAAGTATATTTTATGAGGTTTGAATAACTCTCATGCCAAAGCCAGATACAGAAAGTACAAAATAAAGCAATAGATCGATATTCCTTATGATCATGTTCATAAAAGTTCTCAAAAATATCAAGTCAATCCTAACAGTACTTAAAATATTAATACAACATAATTATGTAGGGTTTATTCTGGAGATTCAACATAGAAATAATATTTGAAAATCAGCCAATGCAGTCCATCATCATAAGTCAAAAGAAAAAATACCGTGCCTTTGGGAGGCTGAGGTGAGTGGATTGCCTGAGCCCGCGGGTTCGAGACCCGCCTGGGCAGTGAGACCTCATCTCTACAATAAATCAAAAAATCAGCCAGGTGTGGTAGTGCATGCCTGTAATTCTGGCTACTTGGAAGGCTGAGGTGGAAGGATCGCCAGAGCCCAGCAGGTCGAGGCTGCGGTGGCCGGGAGCAGCCACTGAACTCCAGTCTGGGCGACAGAGTGAGACTCCAACTCAAAAAAAAAAAAACGAAAAAAAAATAATACATGGAAAGTCATGTTACAAAATTTTATATTTATTATTGATTAAAAACTCAGCAAGCTATAAATCTAAGATTACTTCTTCAATCTGAAAAAAACCTTCTATAAAAACCTACAATTCACATTATTCCTAACAGAAACAGGCAAAATCCTTTATTTATAAGATATGGAATAAATAAACCAAAACTCCCTTCACTTCTCCTAGTAGGAATAGTGGACCAATTACTAAGGAAGAAAAAAGAAAGACAAGATTATTTAATAGAATCAAAAAATAACAACACACTATATGTTCACAGAAGACATGATTGACATTATAAAATCAAGGGGATCATTAAACATAGAACTAAAATTTATTTATATATTCATCATTGTTACAGGAAACAATGCAATGTCAATAAAAAACCAACCACATTAAAAAAATTTAGCACTGAACATTTATAAAGAAAATTAAAAATACATATAATTTACAATACCTTCAAAAAGTGAAATATTTGTGTATAAACTTAAACATGGTAAAAATTTGGGTATTTTTTTTCTAAGTGTGATTTGAAGTTTTAATAGATTTTGAGTAAGACACTCTTAAAATTAGATTTAAAGATAACTTTAATCAATGCTTAAGAGCAAAATATGTCATCAGTTAGGAAGATATTGAGTAAATGGTAGCAGAATAGACATAGAACTGGAATGAATAATGAAAAGTGATGAAGCTTTGAATATGTACTGAATACATTCATCAACAAATATTCTTATGGATTGAAGGTAAGAATGAAATAATATATAAATCAAGATATATGAATATGACAATTGTATGACTAGTATTGCTGTTTACTAAGATAAAGAACACTATAGAGTCGGGCTTGGTAGCTCAACCTGTAATGTCATCACTTTGGGAGTCTGAGGTGAGTGGATTGCCTGAGCCCGCGGGTTCAAGACCCGCCTGGGCAACTTGGCCAGACCTCATCTCCACAATAAAATATAAAATTAACCAGGCGTGCACGCCTGCAGTTCCAGCCACTTGGAAGGCTGAGGTAGAAGGATCGCCGGAGTCCAGCAGGTTGAGGCTGCGGTGGCTGGGTGCATGCCACTGTACTCCAGTCCGGGTGACAGAGTGAGACTCCAACTCAAAAAAAAAGAAAACTATAGAGGAATCAAGTGATGGGGAAGTACTCAAATTAAACATATCAAGAGCATATATTAAAATGCTAAATTTGAAATAAATAAATATATATGAATTAATTAATTTATTTATTATAAAGATGTGGGGTACAATTCAGGGCTAGGTATACAAACATTGATCATGCAGGTACCCTTGTTGATGAGGCATGCCCCTCCCTCCCCTAGCAACTTCCCCCAACTGCCAGTCCCAACCCCCTTCCCCTGACAGTTTTTTGCTACTGCCATTTGCCTTCCCACAGGAAATAAATATATTTTTACAATTCAAATAAATAGATTAAGTACACCATTTACTGTATCAATCTAGAACTCAGTGGAGAGGTCGAGGTTCTTGTTAAGCCAGATAGCTAGAGAATAAGTTTACTTAGAAAGAAAAACCACACACATAGTTGAATACAAAACCTGGAGACAATCCAACATTTTGTATTCAGAATGAGAGGAGAGAAAAAATCAGAAAAGCAGATGGAGAAGGAGTGGCCAGTAAAATAAGAAGGAGAAAGTAGGGTAATGGATCACCTCGGGAATAAAGTGAAGAAAAATTTCTATAAATATAGAAGCGTTTATATAGTAGTGTTAAGTACAGAGTATCAAATACTCTTGAGAATTTAAATTAACAACTGGGAATTGGACATTAAATGTATCAATATTAGATGTCACTGATAAGATAGTATGATTAGTGGTGTGAATTAAAAAGGGAATAGAAAGAGAAAGTAAACACTATGTATGGAATTTTTAGAATACATTGGTATAAAATATAATTGGAACAAAAAAGAAAGAACAGACAAGAAGGAAAGTTTTATTTTATTCAAGAATTTATTCAAGATGGTTCACTTTTAAAATGTTTAAATGTTTATTTACCTAGATTTTTCTATAGAAAAGTGCTATTGAACCAGGCACAGCAGCTTACAATCCCAGAAGATTGAGAAGATGAGACAGGAGAAACCCTTGATTTCAGGAGTTTGAGGCTGCAGTGAGCTCTGATCGTGCTACTGCACCTCCAGCCTGAGTGACAAAACGATTGTCTCTAAGATGAAGAAAATAAAATAAAAAATGCTATTAAACATTTCAATATCCATATGAAATATTGAATTAATAAGTACATTACAGTTCATTTGCTACATATCAGGTTTTAGCTTATGCTACCTTTTGGCAAAGTCATCCATTTTCTCCAAATTAGCATGCATTTGTGAAGTACTCCAAAATTAAAACAGTAAAATACAATTTTAGCTCAAATTGCATACAAATTTCTGCCAAACAATCTTTTTTTAAAATATAAAGTCCGTTGTAACTTCCACACAAAAATGTGTGTGTGTGTATGTGTGTGTGTGTGTGTGTGTGTGTGTGTGTGTGTGTGTGTGTAAGTTGATGAAAGTAATTGCAGAAACAAAAGAAGAGGGGCAGTCAAGAAACCTAACAGGATAGACAAAGAATAGAACTCAATAAACATGTATAAGTGGCCAGGATCATCAAGATAAAGTTTAAAAGGGCTTTCGATTCAAGATGGTCATGATGGAGCAGCAGACTTGTGCCTCTCTCGTTGAGTAAAACAGAGAGTCTGGACCAGGCTGCTGATAATGCAGACACCTTGAACAGTTTTGGATAGGTGAAGCACTCTGCACCCCCAGAGTACTCTTTGAACACATAAAGACCAGGGAGCAATGTGCCAGGATGACAGATGCTGGAATCTGGGCACCCGATTCCTTGCTATGTGCCAGGTTCACATAGGAACTGCAGCCCTCCCCTGTGTGCAAGAGGTGGTGATTGATCCTGATAGGCTCTGGGTTCGTTCCCTCCTTCCAGTCACATGTGGACCATTGCCCTCATGCAGGATAATCAGGGCACAGTGTCGGCAACCAAAGACCATGTGGAGCGATGAATGCACCCATGCACTGAACTGAGCACATGCACACCTCCCACTGGCAGAGTCCAGCACCAGCTCTCAGGCTGGAAAACTCACCTTACAATTGCACCCACTTGGTGTCCACCACCAGCATCTGGAGGCCTGCACCTATCTCCACATCAGAAAGTATTTCCTGCCTGCCTCGCATGCTCACAGGGCAAATTTCTCTATGGCACGACACTTGCTCTTGTTCAAAAGTTGAGCCAGACTTCAACAGGAAGAGAGGAAAATGAAAGACACCTGGAATGTCTGGTGGGAAGGTTTCTGGGCTGCCAACCATGAACAGCAGCCAGGTTCCCATCCTCCCACTTGATTCCTGCACAGTGTTCAAAACAGAGGTTAAAAAGCAGCCTCACCAGTCAGACAGCAGGAAACATTCTGCAGTAGAAAGTGATTTTCAAGGCAGAGCATGGAGCAGAAATAAATACCCCTCTCTCTTCCGAGGTGATGTATATTGAATGACAGAAAAGACCCTAAGATAGCAAGACATCAACTAGCTAAAAAACAGCAAGACAAAAGAAGAGCAAATAGTTGCTTTCACAGATGAGGACGAATTAATGAAAAAAAAAAAAAAACCACAGGGAATCCTCAAAGTCTTAAAAGAAATAGCATTCAAAAAAGCAGCTATCAACGCCCAAACCTGGAAGACACCAGTATGACCTGTTCCAGATAATAACCACAGAATTCAAGGGTTGAATGTCTAAAATGAATAAAGCAATCCATGAGAAACCAGAAGTGAAACTCACCCAAGTTCTGCAAGAAACAAAAGAGGAATAGACCAATGTTAGAAAGCCCATTTTGAAATTCTGAAAATGAAGCACTTCCTCCTGGAATTTCAAAGTCCAATAACAGGTATAGAGAACAGGATCAATCAGACAGAGGAAAGAAGAATATCAGAGCTTGAAGACCAAAATATGAAAGTAACTAAGGCTGTCAAAAACATAGAGAAATGTCTCAGAAAGAATGAGCAAAGCCTTCAAGAGGTGTAGGACTATATAAAGAAACCAAATATATTCCTGATTGGTACTCCTAAAGGAGAAGGGGAAATTGAGAACACCATGGAACAGGAATTTCATGAGGTTATGCAAGAAAATTTCCCACATCTTTCTAGAGAGGTGACCACTCATACAAAAGAGATTCAGAGAACCCTGAAAGGTATTACATGAGAAGATCATTCTGAAGACACATAATAATCTGCCTCCACAAAGTAATCATGAAAGAAAAAATCTAAAGAGAAAGGTCAGATCACCTACCAGGGATGATTCATCAGAATTGCACCAGACTTCTCAGAAGAAACACTTCAAGTCAAAGGAACTAGGTTCCTATCTTTGACATTCTCAAAATAAGCAATTCCAGCCAAGAATTTCTTACCTTGCCCAGCTAGGCCTGCTAAGTAATGGAGAACTGAAAACCATCCCAGACATGCAATCCCTAAGTGAATATGCTACCTCTAGACCAGCCCTTCATAAAGTGATTAAAAAGGTGTTGAACACAGAAACAAAAGAACGGTGACATCCAGCACAAAAGTATAGGCAAGTACAGAGTTAACAGAGCACATAGATCATTCACAGAAATGAAAATACACACATATATACAAAAGTAAAAGGGAAGCAAACAACCCCTAAGAGCCTTATGAAAGAGATAAACTCTCACATTTCAATTATTAATTTGAATGTGAGTGAACTGAATGTGCCACTCAAGAGGAATAGAGTGGAAAACAAGGTAAAGAAACATGATTCAGCATTCTACTGCCTCCAGAAAACCCATCTCATCGGACACACACAGCCTCAAAGTAAAAGGTTAGAAATTGACCTTTCATTCAAATGGAAAGCAAAAAAGAGGAGAGGTAGCTATTCTGTTATCAGAAAAAGCAGACTTAAAACCATCAAAAGTTAAAAAGGACATGGAAGAATAATACATAATAATAAAAGGCTCATTTTACCAACTAGAAATATCTATTGTATCTTATTTTTTGAGTTGGAGTCTCACTCTGTCACTCAGACTGGAGTGCAGTGGCCGCTCCCGGTCACTGCAGCCTGGACCTGCTGGGCTCCAACAATCCTTCCACCTCAGCCTTCCGAGTAGCCGGAACTATAGGCACGTACTACCACACCCGGCTGATTTTTATTTATTTATTTATTGTAGAGATGAGGTCTCGTCAAGTTGCCCAGGTGGGTCTCAAATCCGTGGGCTCAGGCAATCCACTCACCTCAGCCTCCTAAAGTGCAGGATTACAGGCTGAGCCACTGAACCCGGCTTAGAAATATCTATTTTAAACACATATGCACCCAACATAAAAGCATCAGGTGTTTTAGAATAACTGTTAAGTAAACAAAAGACATTCACACAATTGTAGTTGAAGACTTTCATACCCCACTAACAGCCCTAAACAGATCATTGAGGGGGGGGGGTAAAAAAAAAAAAAGGATACCCAGAACCTTAACTCAACATTCAACCAAATGACTGAATAGACATCTACAGAACATTCCACCCAACAACTACGGAGTATACATTCTACATAGAACATACTCTAAGATTGATCACACTCTCAGACATAAGTCAAGCATGAACAAATTTTTTTTAAAGATGTGGGGTGCAATTCAGGATTAGGTGTACAAGTGGTCATTGTAGAGGTAAAGTTTGGGCCTCCCTTTGGTTTCCACTTTGCCTGGTTTGAGATCAGGTACCCTTATTTATGTTATGCGCCCTCCCCTAGCAATTTCCAGCTACTGACAATCCCTTTCTTACAGTATTTTGGTTGATGTTCAAGACCCACTTATGAGTGAGAATATGTGGTACTCAGTTCTTTGTTTCTGAGATAAATCACTGAGTATTATAGACTCTAAATCTATCCAAGTTGCTGTGCATTCCATAATTTTGTTTTTTCTTTATGACCACATAATATTCCATCATGTATATATACCACATTGTTTTTTTTTTCCAGTCCAGTAATGATGGCCAGCATGGTTGGTTCCATGTTTCTGCTAGTGCTGCAATAAATACACATGTGCAGGTATCCTTTGTGTCAAGTGATTTAAGTTCCTCTGGGTATATTCCCAGGAGGAGGATGATTGCTGGGTCATATGGAAGGTCAATTTCTAGTTCTTTTAACAATCACCACACTGTTTACCACAGAGCTTGAACCAGTTTGCATTCATACCAGCAATGTTGGAGATTTCCCTTTTCCTTGCATCCTTGCTAGCATCTGTTGTTTTTTGTTTTACTAATGATGGCTACTGGTGTTAGGGAGTATCTCAATGTGGTTTTTATTTGCTTTTCTCTGATGATCAGTGAGGCTGAGCATTTTTTTCATGTGTCAGTTGATTGCTTGTATGTCATCTTTAGAGAAGTGTCTATTCATGTCTTTTGCTCACTTTTTAATGGGGCTGTTTATTTTTTTCCTTTTGGCACATTTGAGTTCCTTGTAGATCTTGGATGTTAGGACTTTGTCAGATATGCAGTTGGAAAATATTTTTTCCCATTCTGTAACAAAATTCAAAAGGTCAAAATGATACCATGTATCTGCTCAGATTACAGTGAAATAAAAATAATTATTGCTGCCAACAAGTTCTCTCTAAAACACACAAATGCATAGAAACTAAACAACATGCTGCTTAATTACTTCTGAGTCAACACAGATATCAAGACAGAAATAAAAAAGATTTCTGGAAACAGACAAAAACTTATTTTATCTAAATCTCTGGAACACCCTGAAAGCGGTAATGAGTGGGAGATTTATAACTTTGCTCACACACATCAAGAAAATAGATCACAAGTAAACAGCCTAGCATCATATCTAAGAAAGTTGAAAAGGCAAGATTATCTAAATCCTAATTTCAGTAGAAAAATCCAGATAGCTAAAATAAAGTCACGACTGCAGAATATAGAATACAAAAATATCATAGAAAGGATAAGCAATACAAAAAGTTTGTTCTTTGAAAGATTAGATAAGATGATAGACCCCTGGACAGATTGACCAACAAAAAGAGAGAGAGAGAAAGTCCAAATAAACACAATTAGAAGCAAAAAAGGCAACGTCACAACTGTTCCTATAGAAATTTAAATGATTATCAGAGATTACAATGAACATCTGTATGCAAATAAACTAGAAAATATAAAGGAAATGGAGAATTTTCTAGCATCACACAACCTCCAATGTTGAAACAAGAAGAAATTGAAACTCTAACAGACCAATAATTATCCAGAAAATTGACTCAGTTATAGGAAACCTCCCTAACAAATAAATGCCCTAGACTAGATGACTTCTCAGCTAAATTCTGTGAGACATACAAGGAAGAGATGATAACAAACTCACTTATAGTATTCCAAGAATTTGAGAAGGGTAGAATTCTTCTTAGCTTATTTTATGAAGCTGACATCAAACTGATGCCTGGCAAAGACCCAACAAAGAGCGATAATAGTAGAACAATGTCTTTGATAAATATACAAAAATTTTCAAGATTCTGACCAATTGGATCTGGCAACACGTCTCAAGAGTGACTCATTATGAACAGGTGGGTTTTATTCCCAGGAAGCAGGGTTAGTTCAACATTCACAAGACCATAAACCTAATTCAGCATATTAACAAATGTAAAATGAAGTACCACAAGATTATCTGAGTAGACACAGAAATAACATTCAAAAAATTCAGCATCCTATCTTGATAAAAACCCTCCAATCCCTAGGCATAGAAGGAACTTTCCTTAAAACAATAAGAGTCATCTATGATAAACCTGCTGCCGACATTTTGCTTAATGGGAAGAAGGTGGAGCATTTCTCCTAAGAAATGTAACAAGAAAAGGTTGACTACTCTAAACCCTCTTCTTTAACATAGTGCTGGAAGTCTTAGCCAGAGCAATCAGGCAAGAAAAGGAAATCAGGGTTATACAAATAAGAAATCAGGAAATGACGCTATCTCTCTTTGCAGATTATATAATCCTATGCCTAGAAAGTCCTAGAGAGTCTGTCAAAAACCTCTTCACATTGATAAATGACTTTAGTATAGTCTTGAGTTACAAAAGCTATGTGCAAAAGACAACTGCATTTCTATACACCAACTACAAGCAGGTGAGAATCCAATACAAAACACAATCTCATTTACAATAACCACTAAATAAATAAATAAACAAACAAATAAATAATACCTTGGCTCCACCTGCCCAGAGAAATGAAAGACCTTTGCAATGAGCATTACTAAACACTGTTCTAAAATAAATAAATAAAATATAAAAAGGGTCGGGCTCGGTGGCTCAGCCTGTAATCCCGCGCCTTTGGGAGGCTGAGGTGAATGGATTGCCGGATCCTGCGGGTTCGAGACCTGCCTGGGCAGCGAGACCTCATCTCTACAGCAAATCAAAAAATCAGCCAAGCGTGGTAGCGCATGCCTGTAATTCCGGCTACTTGGCAGGCTGAGGCGGAAGGATCGCCAGAGCCCAGCAGTTCGAGGCTGCGGTGGCCGGGAGTGGCCACTGCACTCCAGTCTGGGCGACAGAGTGAGACTCCAACTCAAA